>NC_057749.1:14888087-14895953 GCF_004010195.1 Chiloscyllium plagiosum
CATCCTCACTCCCAACGTCCAGTCCATACTCTCACTCTCAATTCCTACCCTCACCCTGAATCCAATCCTTACTCCAAGTTCTCGGCACTCAGTTGCCCAAGTTTCTATTTACCACTCTCCCTGATATTGTTGTTGGGCATGTACCCAATCCTGTTCATTGCTTTGTAGCCTCACTGGGAGTACACAGGGGGATGTGGTATTTTTTAAGGACATGTTGTTATGGTATATTCCATTTTATTGTTCTTGGGGGATGTGGGCATCGCTGACTGGGCCAGCATTTATTGCCTGTCTGTAGTTGTCCTTGAGAAGGTGGTGGTGAGCTGCCTTCTTAAACCTCTGCAGTCTGTGAGCTGTAGGGACACAGAGACTCGCACTATGGGTATGGACAGTTTTGACCGAGTGGGTAAGGATGGCAGATTTCATGCCTGGGAGGGCATTAGTGAACCAGATGGATTTTTACAACATTGCAGACATTATCTGAATCAGATGAGCATTTGATTCCAGATTTGTTCATTAATTCAATTTGCTTGTCCCATCTGCTGCAGTGTGATTTAAAGTCCTGTCTGGATCCTAGGACTAATTTAAAGTAACATTATCACTGTGATGCCATGCCTGCGTATAAAGCATCATTCTGCTGCTGAGGGGCAGGCGTGTTTAAATGGGTCCTTTTGAGTCCTAGCCCTTTGTCCTTCCTTGAATTATCCTGGGAGATGGGCTGGAATGGAAGGTAAAAATATAAACGTTTGGTACAGTTATTGCTCAATGTTTGAAAAATCAAGGCCAGAACTTCTCCTGCTATCGTGAATGCGGCCAGCATTCCATTGTCTGTATCTCCCAAGGGACCAGCGACTGATCAGTTGGCATTTTCCCAGGAGATGGCACATCGTGATTACAGCTGTGTGTGTAAGAGCTGACAATTTGCCTCTGTGTTGCTCTGAGAGTTCCAGGATGCCTATGTTCAACCTTTTGTAGCGAGCAAGCTAAATTGGAAGTGACAGCAGCTCGGTGCAAATTGAAAGCGTATTTACTGAGCGCAGGCAAGAAGCACATTTCATGGAGAGAGAGAGAGAGAGAGGGACGCAGCTCATGCACTCTGCTGTCACTTGCCCACCCTGTCCCAGCGCACTTAACATCAAGAGTAATCCCTCTGCTATGTCATTATTCAAAGGCTAATTACATAAGGCTCAGTCCATCACTATTGTGTTTCCATTTTGTTCTTTAGAGAGAGATTAATATTCCCCGGGGTGTGACAGAGATTGGTAACAGTACAGAAATTACACTTCATTCTGGATGTTCTCAGGGGTGGGCTGCTTTAAGCAGAGTGAAAGACATATCATTCCTTCACTGGTGGAACATTCCGGAATGATACAGAGCCGAGGGATCAATCCATAGTCTGTACTGATTCTTCATGTACCGGGTTGAGGCAGTACATGGTGACGAGCTGTTTGACTGTGAGAGGCATCGCAAAGAGTTCACTTTCTCTTTCTAAGGGACGCAAATTGGCTTGAGTGTTTTGTGCGAAGATTTCGGGTTGGTGGGTGGGGGTGAGGTCCTCCAGGGTCTCCCCCATTTCTCTCCAGTCTACCACTGACACGACCCCAAATGCAGAAGCTAACCCCGTGCAAAGCATTTGATAGGCAGAATTTGGGAACAGCTGGAGGCTGTTTGGCTGGTGATGAAGGTTCTTGTGGTGTAGCGGTAGTGTCCCTGCCTCAGAGCCTGGAGATCTAGCTTCAAGTCCCACCTGATCCAGAGGTGTGCTGTGACACACCTGGGCAGGTTGTTTCAGAGATATATCTCCCTATCCTCAATCAGCCTTATCTCTGTAACCCTTGGCTCCCCCCAGCAGACATCTATCAATCTCAGTTTGGAAATTTGCAGTTGGTCCTCAGCAGCGTTCCCGTTGTGAGGAGAACGTGGGAATTTCCACTGTGCATTCGGTGTCGGGGAAGCGTTCAGAATTCCTGCGTGATGCTTGCCCACGGTCAAGCAGCTAGTCACCCCACATTGCCTCGCCCTGGCACATGATGGGGGCAGTATCAGAGGCTGATTGGAATGTGGAATGTTGCCTGAGACGGGGGTTTGAGAAGAGGAGGAGGAGGGGTGGGTTGGGGGGGTGTCGGAAATGATTGGCATTGCAGCCAGCTGTGTGGATGCTGCTTCAATATCCATGGCATAACTGGAGTGAGAATTTCAGGGTCAGCAGGGTCCTGTTTCCTGTATGTATTAGGCCTGTGTCTAGGCACAGCTCAGACCAAGTCAACAACACCTCTCTGTTTATACCAGTGGAAACATTTCCTATAGCTTCCAATGCAGAAAGAGGTCATTCAGCCCACTGTTTCCCATGCCAGCCACACACTCTGACTCCTCCCCTGTCGCACTGCAACCTCGTCACTTAAATATTCATCCAGTTCGTCTGTTGGAAGTGTCTGTTGAAACTGCTTCAACTGTGCATTCAGGCAGAATACAGGCACAGAGGTCAGGAGCAGGCGGAGGCTGAAACCACTCCACAGAGGCCGGTATCCTGTCACCGAGTCACCCTGTGCGGGCAGGAAGGGGGATTGAGATGGTGGCTGTAGCTGAACAGGCAAGAGTTGGAATGTTGAGGGCTTTCTCAATCTGTCTGAGGTCAATGCCTGAGCCCACATGGTGTTTTCTCGAGAAGCGAGGCAGAGAGAAGCCGTTTGGACAGCTCACTGATTGCAACTCCACTGGCAGGGACACTGCAAGCATGTGGGATCCCAGGTGTGTTCTTTAACGATTAACACAGGATTGCAATTTGCTTGTGGAAAGAACTTTTCTGATCCAAAGTTGCTGCCTGGCATTGACTGGCAAGCTGGCTCAGCTTGAACTGAAGACCGGTCCGTTTGGTCTCATTTCCTATATCTCTCCACGTCTTGTCTAACCTCCTTTGGAGAGTTTGGGATTGTTCAGTTGTCAGCCATCTCTGCTGTAAGTGAGATGATTACTATTGAACAGTCTGTGTACTAATGCATGAGGCATTAGGGACAATCCATCAGCAATTCACTTCTGTCAGACCACATTTCCACATCATCTTCGCATGAAAAGACCGAGAGAGACTTGCATTCATATAGCATCCCTCGTGACCTCTGAATCCCCCACAGTTCCCCCACGTGTAGTCTCTGCATTAATGTAGAAACCTCAGCATCCATTGTATGCACAATAAGCCCCCACAAACAGGAAATTAATTGCAGCTGTTCATCTGAATTTGTGGTATTGGTTCCGGAATAATAATTCGTCATGACAGCAGGATGAGCCACTGTGTCATTTTCCTACACAGCACCATGGGATATTTTGCAACCACATGGGAGGCAGTCAGCATGTCATTCTCACCCTCGATAGTGCAGGAGTCTCTCAGCACTGAGGGAATATCACACTGTTGGAGGGTCAATACTGTGGGAGTGAGAGTACTGAGGCAGCGCCGCACTGTCGGAGGGTCTGTACAGAGGGAGCACCAGCTGATGCAGGGTCAGTGCTGAGGGACTGCTGCACTGTCGGAGGGTCAGTGCTGAGGGAGTGGCGCACTGTCAGAGGGTCAGTGCTGACGGAGTGCTGCACTGTCGGAGGGTCAGTACTGAGGGAGTGCCGCACTGTCAGAGGGTCAGTACTGAGGGAGTGCCGCACTGTCGGAGGGTCAGTGCTGAGGGAGGGCTGCACAGTCGGAGGGTCAGTGCTGACGGAGTGCTGCACTGTCGGAGGGTCAGTATTGAAGGAGTGCCATACTGTCAGAGGGTCAGTACTGAGGGAGTGCTGCACTGTCAGAGGGTCAGTACTGAGGGAATGTGCACTGTCAGAGGGTCAATACTGAGGGAGTGCCATACTGTCAGAGGGTCAGTACTGAGGGAGTGCTGCACTGTCAGAGGGTCAGTACTGAGGGAGTGCCGCACTGTCAGAGGGTCAGTACTGAGGGAGTGCCGCACTGTCAGAGGGTCAGTACTGAGGGAGTGCCGCACTGTCAGAGGGTCAGTACTGAGGGAGTGCTGCACTGTCGGAGGGTCAGTGCTGAGGGAGTGCTGCACTGTCAGAGGGTCAGTACTGTAGGAGTGCCGTACTGTCAGAGGGTCTGTGCTGAGGGAGTGCCGCACTGTCAGAGGGTCAGTGCTGAGGGGGTGCCGCACTGTCAGAGGGTCAGTGCTGAGGGAGTGCCGCACTGTCAGAGGGTCAGTACTGAGGGAGTGCCGCACTGTCAGAGGGTCAGTACTGAGGGAGTGCCACACTCTTGAGAATGGTCATGAGAATCCAACTTGTGACAATGCCCTAATCTGGGGCATGGGATCAAAACAGCCTGTTACTATAAAGTAACCAGCTGACAGTGCGGTGCCCCCTCAGTACTGACCCTCCGACAGTGTGGCACTCCCTCAGTACTGACCTTCTGACAGTGCTTTGCTCCCTCAGTACTGACCCTCCGACTGTGCAGCCCTCCCTCAGCACTGACCCTCCGACTGTGCAGCCCTCCCTCAGCACTGACCCTCCGACAGTGCTAACTCCCCCAACAAGGCTCTTGGTGCTGCAAGATTAACGTGATATAGAAGCACAGAATGTTTCGGAGTCTCAAAATGTGCCAGTGGGCTCGCAGGTTCCTGAAGTGATGTTGTGCAGTGAAGCAGCTGGTGAGTGCATGGTAAGATCCCAGTAACAGAAAGGGCAGTGGGAGCATAGCTACTCTTAATAACTTGGGTGAAGGACAGTGGCTTTGTGGGCGCCTCTGTATTTAAAGAAGTGAATTATTAACAGGCTAATCATCTATTAATGTTCAAAAATGGTAGACAGCCTTCACCATCTAAACAGAAGTTGGTTATAAATATTAAAACAAATGGAGAATGTGATACTCAATTCCATTCATGCATTATTGACCAGATAACTGCTCTATTCAACTTCATGCTGAAAGTGTCCCTGAATGTTGTGCCCACACACTTTATCAGAGAGAACTGCAAGATGAACACAGCCATATACGCTCAGAATTCCTGACCATCCATTCCATCCTATCCCTTGGAGCCAGCCAATCACCTCTATGGTTGGGTGCATTCACTATACATTTAGTTTTCTCATTCCCTGCTCCCTTTCATGTTCTCCTGTCATCGTGAGGCAGCAGCTTAAACTAATGAGAAGCAAGTCAGGAGGTGCTGGAGGGAGGTGGCTGCAGTGGGAGAGGAGACTGGTCCAGCTGCACCTTTGTGGTCCCAAAGCACAATGACCAGAATCGCAGCGATCTCACCATCCGCGGTAGCAATAATAAGGTAGGCTTAAGGTGAGAGGGGAGAGATTTAAAAAGCACCTGAGGGGTAACCTTTTCACACAGAAGGTGATGCGTGTATGAAATGAGCTGCCAGAGGAAGTGGTGGAGGTTGGTACATTGCAACATTTAAAA
This sequence comes from Chiloscyllium plagiosum, assembly GCF_004010195.1. Lineage (NCBI taxonomy): Eukaryota > Metazoa > Chordata > Chondrichthyes > Orectolobiformes > Hemiscylliidae > Chiloscyllium > Chiloscyllium plagiosum. Next base: position 14,893,477 of record NC_057749.1, read on the forward strand.
GGAAGGGTTTGGAGGGCTATGGGCCAAATGCTGGCAAATGGACTTGGTTAATTTAGGGTATCTGTTCGGCAAGGACAAGGTGGACAAAAAGATCTGTTTCCGTGCTGTGCATCTCTATGACTCTATAACAGAACACCTGTCCCTCACTATGGAGTTGCAGGTAGATAGGATAGTGAAAAAGGTGTTTGGTATGCTTTCCTTTATTGGTCAGAGTATTGAGTACCGGAGTTGGGAGGCCATGTTGCGGATGTACAGGACATTGGTTAGGCCACTGTTGGAATATTGCGTGCAATTCTGGTCTCCTTCCTATCGGAAAGATGTTGTGAAAGTGGAAAAGGTTCAGAAAAGATTTACAAGGATGTTGCCAGGGTTGGAGGATTTGAGCTATAGGTGAGCTGCCAGAGGATGTGGTGGAGACTGGTACAATTGCAACATTTAAGAGGCAATTGGATGGGTATATGAATAGGAAGGGTTTGGAGGGATATGGGCCGGGTGCTGGCAGGTGGGACTAGATTGGGTTGGGATATCTGGTCAACATGGACAGGTTAGACTGAAGGGTCTGTTTCCATGCTGTACATCTCTATGACTCTATAACAGGACACCTGTCCCTCACTATCTCTGCAATCCCTATGGCCCTCCATGATCTCACCACTTCCCAAATTCTGGCCTTTCTGAGTGTCTGCCATTTGAATGGTTTCACCGTGCCTTCCACTCCCTGAACCTGAAGTTCAGGTTTCTCAGCAAGCTCGAACATCCAGCCTGTACCTGCAGCAAGTTGATTCCTTCCTTGGATCATGCTCACTCCATGGAGTTAAAGAGCTGGTGCCCTGTATTCTGCTTAATCCTCCTTAAACTTCTCTGCCTCTCTCTCCCCTTATTAACACTTACGTCACCAGCTCCAATGTCTCCTTATGTGATTTGATGTTGAGGTTTGTTTAACAATGCTGCTGTGAAGTGCTTTGGAATGTTCATGGTGCTATATAAATGCAAGTTGCTGTTGTTGTTAGGGCCATTCAGCCCCTCAAGCCTGCTCTAGCAGTCCGACAACAATAGCTAAACCCTACTTGAGCCCCATTTCCCAGCCACATCTCGAAATCCTTTTGAAAGTGAGATACATGGCAGTGTAACACTGTAGGTCAGTTCACTGTCATTTGGTTGTTGTCTTGGTGCTGACATCCTACCAATCAACTGGAAGCTGATTACCTGGGCTTGCACCTCATTTGTTACGTGTGGAATCTTCCTGTGCACAGCAGTGACCATCCTTCAGAGCTCCGGTAAAGGTGCAAAATGTTCTGTTTTGATCATACAGCACAGGAACAGACCCTTTGGTCCAACCGGTCCATGCCGACCAGATATCCCAATCTCACCTAGTCCCATTTGCCAGCACCTGGCCCATATCCCTCCAAACCCTTCCCATTCATATACCCATCCAGGTGCCTTTTAAATGCTGTAATTGTACCAGCCTCCACCACTTCCTCTGGCAGCTCATTCCATACACGCACCACCTTCTGCGTGAAAAAGTTACCCCTTAGATCCTTTTTAAATCTTTCCCCTCTCACCTTAAACCTATGCCCTCTAGGTTTGGACCGCCCTACCCCTGGGGAAAAGACCTTGACTATTCACCCTATTCATGCCCCTCATTATTTTGTAAACCTCTATAAGGTCACGCCCTCAGTCAGGAAGAGGATCTCTGCCAGCCAGGGTGGTATGGGCACTAACCTTCATCAGATTGTCAAAGTATTTATCTGTATGCTTGCAATTCAAAGATCATGTATTAAGCGCAGGAAATTGGGATGAGAATAGTTAGGTGTTTATGTTTGACTAGCACAGGCTCAATGGGCTGAAGGGTTGTAGTCCTCTCTGGGTATGGGGAAATCCATTCCAATAGGAGCCTCTGGTTAATGATCCAGTCTATCTCCTCTCTCCCCCGACAAAGCTTTCCACAAGAACTCCTTGTCTCCTTATAATCTGGTCGCTGCCCTGCCTGCCCTGAGCTGATAAAGACTCTGATCGACACGATTCAGTAAGACACAAGCAGAAATAACCAGCCGGATTCTGAATGCAGTGCCATTTCAACACTTGATGGTCCTTTACTAAATACATCTCTAATGCATCTTTAATGAAGTTCCCCAGTATCTGCTGGCACATTGAGGGAATCGAATTGAAATTAATAAGCTTCATATAACACAGGTATCAGCTTTTGAAAATTAATTTATGTGTAAATTGCATCGCCTTGTGGCCTGCATTAAAAGACGTGTTGGTTCCATTTGGTTTTTCTTTCAAGAATTTATAGCAATGCCAAAGGGACTTTGGCTTTTATTTGAATCGGTTGTTATCTGTGAGCTGAAAGATTGCCTTCATTTCTGTATGGAGTTGACTCTGGAAAAAGAGCTTCCTTTGACTCTCTTTCCCTTTTTGTCTCTCTCTGTCTCTGTCACCACCCCCATCCCACACCCCAGCTGTCTCTCTACACCCCC
>NC_057749.1:14896196-14902704 GCF_004010195.1 Chiloscyllium plagiosum
CTTTCTCTCTCCCCCCCCCCCCCCCCCCCCCACCTCCAAGTCTGTGTCTGTCTGTCTCTCTCTCTCTCTTTCACTCCAATTTCTATTAGCCACTGAGTGGCGGGTGAGGGTATTTTATGTAGATTTTATTCTGATACCAGCTGCCTGTTTCAAACGCAGTTTGCATATAAATTACTTATTTAAAATACAATTATAGCCACTCAGTCAGTGTAACTGAAAGGGTTGCACAAGTAATTAAAGTGTCACTTCCTTAGGCAATTATACGGCTGGTGACAAAGATGGCCGACGCATCAGTGTGTCCATCAGTCAGTTTGTCCCCAAACCCCTCTGTGTCTGACTCTTTCCAGGTTACAGAAACCAGAGGTGAGGGTCCTTTTTATTCTGCTCTGTCAGCAACTTGGAAAATTAAAGCTTTTAAAAGCTGAAGTTCATTGTCTTAAGGGTGAGGGATCACAGGAGCAAATTAAAATCTGAGCAATGCTTTAGTCTCCTCTAGTTTTTAATTGCTCCCTTCTTCACAGGAGGTTGCTGAGCTTTGGTTGAAGTTTGGGTGAAGTATAGTTGGACTTTAGGCTGCATGCTTAGTGTAGAGCATGGCTCTGAGAAACATTGGAGAAAATGCAAAGACGGTACCAAGAGCTGAGAGATTGCAAATCTTCTAGTGATTGTATCACCACCACCTTCTCAATGGCAATGGGTAATAAATGTTGGACCAGCCAGTCACACCAACATCCTGTGAACAGATTTTAGGAAAATATCCTATCGCACTGACTGGTGTAATTTAAATTCAATCAATAAAACATCTGGAATGGAAACCTCATCATTGACGGTAGTACAAACCTATCAGGCTCCCATGTGTCCTTCAGGGAGGGAAATCTGCTGCCCTTGCCTGCTCTGGCCTCCATGTGACTCCAGACCCACTGCGATGTGGGTGATTCTGAACCGCCCTCTGAAATGGTTGTGGGAAGCGCTCAGTTTGATGGGAATGAGAGATGGCCTTGTTGGCCTTGCCTTCATCCCATGGCGGAATCACATAAAAGACCCCGGGAACATTCAGACCCAGTTCCACGCCTTGAGAACAGGATCAGCACCAGCTGCTGACCGAACCTGTGACTCTCCCAGGTACCTGTGCCTCAGTACATCAGTGTGCTGACCGAGTGAGATACTGAGGCAGGTTCATCCTCAGAATGGGGTTGAAAGGGGAACCTGATGATTGATGGAAACATTTTTGTTTATGAATAAAGAATCAACAGGGAATTTGTCAAATTATGCAAATTTAGTTGAGTACTTGGAGAGTGGAACATTCTCTCTGCATCAGCCCTACTGTTGGTCTCTGCAGCATATAAGAAATGTATAGTGGCCTTCAGTCTCAGACATTCCAAAATACATTACAGCTTTAAATGTTCTGTAAAAGCCAACATTGTTATGGAAAAATTTGGCGCCATTGGAGCACATCAAGACCCCACCGGCAATAAAAGGACAGCCAATAGATGGTTTTTTTTGATGCAGATGGGAGGATAAATTTGTATCAAGAGACCAGACAGAATCACCCTCCCGTTCCTTCAAATAATTCATGCAAAATTGACCTTGCTCAGAGGGAGTATGATTTAATGCTTCATCCAAAAGACAGCACTCCCACAGTTTGACCCGCCAACAGTGCGGCACTCCCTCAGCGCTGACCCTCCGACAGCGCGGCACTCCCTCAGCGCTGACCCTCCGACAGTATGGTGCTATCTCAGCGCTGACCCTCCGACAGCGCGGCACTTCCTCAGCACTGACCCTCCGACAGCGCGGCACTCTCTCAGCACTGACTCTCTGACAGTGCCTGCTCCCTCAGCACTGACTCTCCGACAGTGAGGCGCTCCCTCTGCACTGACTCTCTGACAGTGCCTGCTCCCTCAGCACTGACACTCATCCTGACACTCCTATCCATCTCACTCTGCCAATATTCTCCTTTCCACATTATCTGGATCAGCCTCAGTCCCAGTTGCTGCAAAGTCATGCATTGATTGAGAGATGCAGCTTCAAATGGAAGCAGTCAATTTCTGACATGCAATATCGACCTATTTAGCAAGTTCAGAGGGGATTGATTCTGCATCCAGGAGATCAATAAAGGACAGATCTGAACCTGTCTCCTTGTGTAATCAGGCTGAATTAACTATTTTTCCGACAAACCCATAATATGTCATCGTGTGGAACAAATGATACATTTACCATTCAATCTCATCTAATACTGGTGCTTGGGCGTTTCAGCATCATTGCTAAGCTTGGCATTTATTTGCTGTCCCTATTTCGCCTCATTTCCAGGAAGTTTCTCCTGGAATGTTGCCGTCGGGATGCCTGACTGCTCCCAGGGATTGTTGCGTTCAATTCAGCGCTGCCCCTGTTAGAACCCAGTGGTTATGAAGGGACAGTGACAAAAGACCAGCTGAAAGACTTGGAAAGAGAATGTGAAGACATCCCATGATTTGGATACATTTCTCCATATTTTTGGGATCACTTTGCGCAATGGGATCTCCTCAAGATCTTCAATTTGGGCCATACAGAGTCATACAGCTCAGAAACCGACCCTTCAGTCCAGCCAGTCCATGCTGAACATAATCTCAAACTAAACCAGTCACACCTGCCTGGCCCATATCCCTCCAAACCTTTCCTGTTCATGTACATATCCAAATGTTGTTTTAAAATGTTCTGACTTCACCCGTATCCATCACTTCCTCAGGAAGTTCATTCACACACGCACCACTGTCTGTGTAAAACCAAACTGCCCCTCGTGTCATTTTTAAATCTTTCTCCTCTCACCTTAAAGGAATGTCCTCTTGTCTACCAATCAACTTATCTATGTGCCTCACGATTTTATAAACCTCTATAAGGTCACCCTTCAACCTCCTACGCTCCAGTGAAAAATACCCCAGCCCATCCAGTCAATTTTTTATAACTCAAACCCTCCATTCCCAGCACCGTCCTGATAAGTTTTGACTGAACCCTCTCCAGTTTAATAATATCCTTCCTGTAACAAGCCGACTAGAACTGGCACAGTATTCCAGAAGAGGCCTCACCAATGTCCTGTACAACCTCAGCATGACGTCCCAACTCCTATACTCAGCGATCTGAGCAATGGAGGCATGTGTGTGAAACATCTTCAGAACCACCCGGATTACCTCTGATGCAAACTTCCCAGAATCAGGTGTCTGGATGTTAAACACTGCCTGAGTGGCAGCCACTCCTTCGATAGTCTCGATCCTCAGCTCCAGTCTCTAAGGAATGTAATAAATAGGAGCAGGATTTGGCCATTTGGCCCATCAAGTCAGCTCTACCATCCAATACAATCCTGCCTTCTCTTGGTCTCAGCTGCACATCTCTCTCAATTTCCTGAGAGATCAGAAATTGGTCTGACCTATTGTTATCATTATGCCCAAATGCATGGATCTCAGTCCCAAACCCAAAGGCTCTTTACCCTGACATGGTAACCCCCCACCCCCACCCCACCCATGCTGGAGATCCACCAGGCAGGGGTCCTCAAACTCTGCCTCTCCCTCCTCTTCTAAGATGCTCTAAGAACACAACTCTTGAACCAAGATTGTTCATCATTCAAAGTACTCCTTCGCTGGCTTTCTCCTCCTGTTTGGGAATTTGCACTTCGTTCACAGTGTGAGAGAAATGCAAATTCTCATTGTATCCTCAGCACTGACCCACCAACACTGCAGCACTCCCTCAGCACTGACCGTCTGACAGTGTGACGCGCTCTCAGCACTGACCCTCCGACAGTGCGGCACTCCCTCAGCACTGACCCTCCGACAGTGCAGCACTCCCTCAGCACTGACCCTCTGATAGTGTGGCAGTCCCTCAGCACTGACCCTCTAACAGTGAGGCACTCCCTCAGCACTGATTCTCCAACAGTGCAGCACTCCCTCAGCACTGACACTACAAGAGTGCGGCACTCCCTCAGCACTGACCCTCCAACAGTGCAGCACTCCCTCAACACTGACACTCCGAGTGCGGCACTCCCTCAGCACTGACCCTCTGACAGTGTGACACTCCCTCAGTACTGACCCTCTGACAGTGTGACACTCCCTCAGCACTGACCCTCCGACAGTGCGGCACTCCCTCAGCCCTGACCCTCTGACAGTGTAGCACTCCCTCAGCCCTGACCCTCCGACAGTGCCGCACTCCCTCAGCACTGACCCTCCAACAGTGCAGCACTCCCTCAGCACTGACCCTCTAACAGTGCAGCACTCCCTCAGCACTGACCCTCCAACAGTGTAGCACTCCCTCAGCACTGACCCTCCAACTGTGTAGCACTCCCTCAGCACTGACCCGCCAACAGTGCAGCACTGACCCTCCAACAGTGCAGCACTCCCTCAGCACTGACCCTCTGATAGTGTGGCAGTCCCTCAGCACTGACCCTCTGACAGTGCGGCATTCCCTCAACACAGACCTTCTAACAGTGAGGCACTCCCTCAGCACTGATTCTCCAACAGTGCAGCACTCCCTCAGCACTGACACTCCAACAGTGCAGCACTCCCTCAGCACCACTGACCCTCTGACAGTGTAGCACCACTGACCCTCCAACAGTGTAGCACTCCCTCAGCACTGACCCTCCAACAGTGTAGCACTCCCTCAGCACTGACCCTCCAACAGTGCAGCACTCCCTTTGTACTGACCCTCCAACAGTGTAGCACTCCCTCAGCCCTGACCCTCTGACAGTGTAGCACTCCCTCAGCCCTGACCCTCTGACAGTGTAGCACTCCCTCTGTACTGACTCTCTGACAGTGTAGCACTCCCTCTTGAGTTTTGGTTTGTGTTGAAGTATCTGGCGTGGAATCTGAGCTTGTGAGGTTCTGGCTGAGGCACTGATACGCACTGCGCCATTGGCTGACACCAATTGTTAGATTTACCCTCATTCATTCCCAAACTCTGCAATGCTGCCAAGTGATCAAAGGAGATTAATTCTGTTTATTGCCTCTAATGAGCTCTTTTCAAAATGCTGTTTAAGCGTCACTAAATGCAATGGGAGAACAATCCTTTGCTGAGGCACCAATGCTTATCATCTGCACACAAACGCAAGTATTGAAATCATGTCCTGACACAATACTGACTCTTAACATCATCTCACTGACCTGCCTAATCTGATTGAATAGCCCACAAGTGGAATTGCCTCTCGTGCAGGAGGGCAAGGTAAAAATGTCAGGAGAGCTAAACGTCAAAAGGAATGACTCCATGACCCAGTCTTGAGTTTGAAATCATTCAATTGTAGCAGCTTTTTCAAGGGGACAGCAGTGATGGGTTTGATTGGTTTAGGTCCCATGGAAACGATGAGCTCGGATCAGAGTTTGTAGAACTAACCAACAATAGTGGCACCACAGAGAAGGGAGGTCATTTGGCCCATCGTTCCTGTGCTGGCTGTCTATGGGAGTAACTCAGATCATCCTTCTGCCTGCTGCTCTGCAAATCTTTTCTCTTTTGAATAATGATCCCAATTCCCTTTTGAATAACTGGGCTGGACCTGCCTCCACCACACTCTCCGACGGTACATTCCAGAGCCTCACCACCCACTGTGCAAACAGGAGTTTTCCCTTGTATCTCCGTTAGTTCCAATCACTTAAATCAACGTCCTCTGGTTCCCTATTTTATCCATCACTCAGAACAGCCTCGGTCTTACTTGACTCTATCCAGACCTCTCGGGGTGTTAAGCACAGTGATCACATCTTCTCTCAACCTTCTTCTCTTCCAGGAGAACAGCTCCAGCCCTCCCTTTTCCCTGGAGCCATTCTCAGTCTCTCTTTGTTCTTCCGACCAACGTGAATCACTTCACACTGCCCCACATGAAATTCCATCTGCCCATACCACCAGCCTCCCTGTGTTCCTTGAAGCTTCTCATTACCCTCCTCACACTCTACATTCCTTCCAAGCTCAGCACCATCTGCAAATCTTGGTTGCCTCCAAGTCTTGCTCATTAACATCAATGCAGAAATGTTCTTATCACCAAAACACACACCAACCTAGGAGCTCCAGTCCAACTAAAATATTCACACTTTCCGTGGGGAGAGGAACAGAGTTAATGCTTTGACTCGATATCAGAACGGAAGAAAGTGAAGAACTGAACTTCAGGTTCTGATGAAGAGTCACTGGACTCTGTTTCTCTCACCACAGATGCTGCCAGATTGATGTTTTTGATTCAGATTCCCAGCATCCACAGTATTTGATTTTTGTTTTCATTATTGTACTTTCCCTTTAATTCCATAAGCTTCAGCTCTGCTGAGAGGCCTCTTATGTGACAGGTGCCTTCTGCAAAACCATTTCTGCCAAATCAACCAACCATCCCTTGCTGCCTGGTCAAAAAACCTCAGTCAAGTTGATCAAACGCGGTTCGGATTTGTTTTACTTAATCTCAGCCCAATCCTTCATTAAAAGTGAAACTTGCCCAAGTGACGGTGAATTTTGTTCGGAATTCTTTCCCCACTGCTGATGTTACACTGACTGACCTGTTGTTGCTGCATTTATCCAT
>NC_057749.1:14903204-14923564 GCF_004010195.1 Chiloscyllium plagiosum
TGTGAGAGAGAGAGTGTGTGAGAGTGAGTGTGTGTGTGAGAGAGTGGGTGTGTGTGCGTGTGTGAGAGTGAGTGAGTGTGTGTGGCTAACTCCTTCAGATGGCAGATCTTTTAAAAAAGGAGTGTGAAACAGTGAGAGAATTCTGAAACAGAAGCAGAAATTGCTGGTGAAACTCAGCAGGTCTGGCAGCATTTGTGGGAGGAAAGCAGAGTTAAATTTTTGAGTCCAGTGACTATTTATCAGAGCCAATAGGTTCTGCTCCTGAGCTGCACTGTAACCATACTGAAGCTGTCCCCATGAGAGCCTTCTGTCAGTAACCTCACCGTACTGCCCTGACAGTGATGCCTTCTGTAATATTAATTGGAAGCTCCCAGTTGGCAGAGACAGTCCATTTTACTAACAGCTGATTGGAAGAGGAGGAGGCTATTGTGCTCCTTGAGCTCGTTCTGCCTCATAATGTCTGGTTTGTGACCTGGCTGTGTATTCCCATCTCAAACCCCTGTCCCATTCAGTCATGGAATCCCTACAGTGCAGAATGAGGCTGCATCAATCCCCCAAAGACCATCCTACTCCACACCCCCCAACCCCACATTTCTCTCTCACACATACACACGCACACACACTCTCTCACACACACACACACAGTCCCATCTTTGGACTGTGGGAGGAAACCCACGCAGACCCGGGGAGAATGTGCAAACTCCACGCAGAAGTGGAGTTGAATTGAACCCAGGTCTCTGGCGCTGTGAGGCAGCAGTGCTACCCACTGCTTGGTACAAGTCTCAGGTTGAAAGGCAGTAATTTGTCCAGCATCGGTTGCTGTTGGCAGCCGGGTTGTTAGGTTTAAGAGGAGAGGGTGAGTATAGGGGCTGCTCTGTTCTGACTGGACACTTCAGCGCTTCAAGGCAAAGGGGATAGAGTCAAAATGGAGAACCTCAGAACTGGCAAATGGTTGGTGCTAAAATGATGTCCTTTATTAAAATGCCTGTTTATGATGAATCACCTTAATCGCATTAATATTTCAGTGGTTTACCCACTGAGGTGATGAAAATTGTAAAGCTGAATCATGGCTTTTATTTTGTTGAGTCCCCCTTTCAAAATGCAAGTATTACAGAATGGAGAGTTTTGACAGCTCACAGCAGGAGGACACTGCTTAGCTCGGAGGGGGGTCTGCTGGCTGCAACAACAGCTTGCATTTGTTTAGTCGCATCACCCTTGCCAAATATCCTGAAGATATGTTATCAGTCCCAAATCTAACACTGAGCTCCGTGTTGGGGACAAATAAATGCAGTGAGTTTGAAAGGAGGAGAGGGAGAGAGAGGGTGGTTCAGAGAGAATTGGCTTGTTATTTTGTGGTTCAGAGCTGAGTTAAGTTGGGGGGAGAAGTGATTCTGAAAGATCGCTTCCTTCTGCACGTTTTAATTGATGCGCATCTGCTTTGAGTCACATTGGGGGGCACTTCGTAATAATGAGACTGCCGGCTTTGTACCCATTCTGAGTGGGTCAATTGAAGGGCAAGAGCAGTCTATGAGGGGAGATTGCAGTCTATAAGGGGAGATTGCAGTCTATGAGGGGAGAGAGCATTCTGAGGGGAGATTGCAGTCTATGAGGGGAGAGAGCAGACTATAAGGGGCGGTGGGCAGTCTGTAAAGGGAGAGTGCAGCCTATAAAACACTCGGTGTTATCTTTAGGACATAGTGCTCCCAGGGTTAATCTACACACTGCCTGCAAATCCACACGAACTCCTCTGCCCCCCCACCCCTAATCGTCTGGTTCCAATGTGCCATAACTCCAATACTATCCTGGATAATAAACATCAGTTGCATTTTGTAAGTGATTCAGCTTAAAATCTCATGTAAAATGGATACACTGCCTGAGGAAGCCTTGCAGCCAATCGTCACGGGGAAGCTGCACCCAGCTCTGTTGAAGCCTAATTGCATTCCAACAGCTTCTTCCTCCATTTGTACAGTTTCTGGGCAAACTGTTTCTGAACAGCACCTGTGGCTGCTCCCTGGGAGTTCAGCTGCTTTGTAAAAGTCTCTGATTGTCGCTTCCCCGTGCCTGTGTACCGTCTGAGTCCATGTCCTTGCAGGGTTGGGTTGCTCGTCAGTCTTCAGTTTGAAACTCCCTGTCGTTGTGGGGTTTCAGCTCTGAAGAGAGACTGGTTTGGCAGAGGTTGCTTGGTAGAAGGGGTGATCCTGATTGACACCCACAGAATTATGTGGGGCACAGATATGAGTAAGTATTTATCCCTTAGAGGAGAGATCTATGACCAGGAGCCATAAATTTGAAGTAAAGAGAGAGGATTTAAAGAATTTTGTTTTCACTCTGAGGAATCTGGCACTCACTGTCTGGAAGGGTGGTCAAGAATGGAACCATCACAACATTTAAAGAAGTATTTAGATGTTCACTTAAAGCAACATAACGCCCAAGATAATTTGTCAAGTGTTAGGAAATGGGATTAGAGTAGACAGGCCCTTCATGCTCAGTGTAGACATGATGGGCCAAAGGGCCTTATTCTATGCTGTAAACTCTCAGACTGTTCCCAAACTCTCTGCCGCACATCGTGGGTGTGCTTCTCCCTATCTCTGCGACCATTTCCAGCTCACTACAGTCTTTCTCCACCTCATTTCCCTCACCTGCCATTGATTTTAAGCACAATACGTATTTCTCTTCAATCATGCCATCCCAGAAACAAGTCTAGCAAACCCTTGTCGCACTCCCCCTGTGGCAATAATATCTTTTGAATTAAGGGGATCACAGGTGTGGGCTAACCAAGCTCTTACACTTAAATCCTTTTGCAATAAAGACCAACATTCCATTAGCCTTCCTAATAGCTTACTGTGTGTGCTTGTTAGTCATCAACGAGTCATAGACAAGGAAACCAAGGTCGCTTTGTACATCTACACTTCCCAATCTCTCACTGTTTCAGAAAGACTCTGCACATCTGTTCCTCTTACGAAAGTGGACAAAATCACAGTTTTCACTCAGGGTGGGGGATCCTGTGTAGAATTGCTGTTTCATACTTTCTGCCTCAGGGTTAAAGAGAGTCAGTGTCATAATGTGCTTGGCATAGATTAGTGAACAGCACTGGAAATGTGTTGCTGGAAAAGCGCAGCAGGTCAGGCAGCATCCAGGGAACAGGACAATCGACGTTTCGGGCATAAGCCCATGCCCAAAACGTCGATTCTCCTGTTCCCTGGATGCTGCCTGACCTGCTGCGCTTTTCCAGCAACACATTTCCAGCTCTGATCTCCAGCATCTGCAGACCTCACTTTCTCCTCATAGATTAGTGAACATACCAAAATACTAGAGAGATAGTGTGTGAGAGAGGGAGAGGTTGGGAGTGATGCAGGAGTGTTCTTTCTTGATCAATGTATGTATCTTTCAGCATGTGGCAGTTACTTTGTGCATATGTGTATTTGTTAGTGTGTGTCTTATCTGTGCGCATTTGTATGTCTGTGTGAATGTGTGTGAGTTGGAGTGATGGGGATGTGCCTTCCTGTATGTGTGTGTGTGTCTTTGTGTGTCTGTCTGTTTGTGGATGTGTCTGCTCATGTGTGTGCTTATCAACATTTATGAGTGTGCCTGTCTGTCTCTTTCTCTGCCTGTGCATATGTGTCTGTGTGAGAGAGAGAGAGATTTCATGCTATGTGTGGGCACCTATCTGTATGTATGAGTGTGTCTGTATCTTGTATCTGTCTGTGTCTAAGTATCTGTCTGTATGTGAGTGTATGTCTGTTTATGTTTGTATGTGTCTGTGTGTGTGTGTCTGTGTCCCTGTCTGTCTGTATATGTGAGTGTCTGTGTGTGTGTGTCTCTATCTATCTGTCTGTGTGTGTGTGTATGTGTCTATGTCTGTTTGTTGTTGTGTGTGTGTGTGTCTGGGTCTCTGTCTGCTGCATGAGTGTCTCTGTACCTGTATGTGTTTCCCTGTATGAGTGTGTGTCTGTGGGTTTGAGTGTGACTGTGTCTGTCAGCTTCCAGTACTTCGTTTCCTCCCTCCAGGAAATCAGTACTGAGCCGACTTGCTGTCTTTTGTTAAAAACAAGGACAGGTTTAATCCTGCAGCAAGAAGTTTATGCATATAAAACAGTCAATTAGAGGATAATAAACTGAACCAAAATAAGGCACAGATTACTGATCCCACCAGCTCTCTTTATTCTTCAAAGCATGTCGGGAGTCAATAAAAAAAGCAAGCTACCTAATGTAACCAGAGACATTCAACGACCTTCAATAAAAATAAAGGTTCCATCCAAGGGACCAGGAAGCAAGATAACACAAACAGAACATTGTCTCTAGGGAACTCCAAGCCCTGCCTGCAGGCACAGCATCAGAAAGAAAACAGGTTTTTTCTGTCTCCCCAGAGTTCCCCAGTTATGGGTCCTTCTGAAAAACGTGCATTAGCCAAGTGTTTGAGACATATCTGAACCCTGTTTGCTCACAGTGAACTCCTTGCTAAGCCACTCTTCTTATGCACTCAGCCCCTTTCTTGTGCATGGTAAGATCCCACAGCAGCCGTGACAGTCATTATACCTCTTCTGGAGAATTGTGTCCAGGTCTGGTCGCCCTGTTATAGGAAGGATATTATCAAGTTGGGGAAGGACTCAGAAGAGATTTACCATGATGTTGCTGGGAATGGAGGGTTTCACTTCTGGGGAGAGGCTGAGACTTTTTTCACTGGACCATAGGAGGTTGAGGGCTGATATTACAAAAGTTTATGAAATCATGAAGGGTATAGATAAGGTGGATGGCAAGTGTCTTTTCCCTCGGGTGGGGGATTTCAATACTGAGGGGCATATTTTTAAAGTGAGAGGAGAGAGATTTAAAAAAAGACATGAGGGGCAATTCTTTTAACACAGAAGGTGGTTTGTTTGTGGAATGAGCTGCAAGAGGAAGTGGTGGATGCAGGTCAGTTACAACATTTAAAAGACATTTGGATAAGGACATGAACAGGAAATGTTTGGAGGGATATGGGCTAAGGGCAGGCAGGTGGGATGAGTTTAGTTTGGGATTATGGTCAGCATATACTGGTTGGACCGACGGGTCTGTTTCCGTGCTGTATGACTCTGTGGCCAGTTTACTTCCATTCTCCTGCGGCCTTGGACAAGATGTAATGAAGTGAAAGGAGGTCCAGCACACTGCCTTGAGGAAACATCTGACAAATGAACTCCCTGTCAGGCACTCAGCCAACCTTCCCTTGGGCTCAACGAGTGGAGACCTCACTCACCGAGAGCAACTGGGCAATCCGGGATTAATGCTCTGGGGACAGGGGGTGCAGGCATTTACATTCAACTAATTAATCAATTGCCGAGACAGAAATCTGGAATCGAAAGCCAATCTCAGTAACTGCGAAACTATCCTCCAACGTTGTAAAAACCCATCTGGTTCACTCTTCAGGGAAAGGAAGCTGCTGTCCTTATCCATCTGGCCTCGACATGACTTCAGACCCACAGCAATGTGGCTGAATGGGACCAGCTGGTACAGACACGATGGGTCGAATGGCCTCCTTCTGTACTGTATGACTCTGAACTGCCCTGTGGAATGTCCTAACAACCCACTCTACTCAAGTGCAATTAGGGATGGACAACAGGGATCAGCCTTGGCAGTGACATCCATGTTTCATCAAATAAAGAAAAAGAGATTTGTTGCTCTTGTCCTTTTCCCTGGTGGAGACCCACAGGCCCTGCTTGTGGGAGAGTAAAAACACCAGGGCATCTAACAAGAAGAGGCTCTTTGTCTTCAACCAGATGCAGTCTTTACACGATAACAATCAGCTGTAGTTATGTTGTTCCTGAGACAATGATGGAGACCTCACTATTTGAGATTTAAATCTATTTCCCCATTGACCATGTCAATGTGATATCATCATATTGGAGACTGCTTAATGGATTCCACAGCATTAACCCTTTAGGACCCCTTTATACAACAACACACTGACACAGGCATTCAAGCTTAAACGCTGCCATGTTAGCACACTGACATGCTCACACAATAACACAGGCACACAGACTAACACGTGCACACACACTGACACCCACACACTGACACCCACACACTGATGTGTGCACATGAACACCCACACACTGGCACACGTACTGACACCCACACATTGATGCATGCATACACATTGACATATACACACATACACTGACACACCCACACACTAACATGCACAGACACATATGGTAACACCCACACACTAATATATAATCACAGTCACAAAGACAGACTCTCCCATGAGCAGGTAGATTGACAAAGATACATGCACTGACATACAGGGAGACCCATACACAGACAGAGTCAACAGATATTCTGATGAAGAGTTTCGGCCCAAAATGTTGTCTTTCCTGCCCCTCGGATGCTGTCTGACCTGCTGTGCTTCCTCTAGCGTCACATCTATCCACTCTGGCTTCCAGTGTCTGCGGTCCTTACTGTCTCCATACACAGACAGATACTCTCTCTCCCTCACACACATGCACACATCCTTGTCAGACACACAAGCACACAAATACACATATGTAGACACACACATACACAAGCACACACAGACGCATGGGTGTGGGAGCCGTTGTCAGACACACACAGACATTCTTGCTTTCGGCTTTTGTGAATTGTTTTGCTGATCGCACCAGCCTGTCAGAACCCAAGTGTCCTGACAATTCCGTATCCTGCAGTGGTTGAAATGTCACAGATAGCTTCCGGGTATTTTCGGAGAGCCCCTGATTCCATGTTCTGTTTATTCAGTGAGATGTGGTGCAGCTGACAAGAATTTCTGGAGTTACTCTGAGCAAAGCAACCTGCCATCATCCTGTTAAAGACGCTGAGCACCTGAATCATTGACCATCATTCCCAGAACTCAAACCTCCTTCAAGGAATCAGCAGCAGACCTTGCTATTGCCCAACCTGGACCAAAACTCTGAATTACAAAGCCCTCCTGATCATGAGGGACATGAGCTTGCAATGTAAGGTTGTTGTAAACATTAATAAAGATGCACACCAACTTGAACTCCTTTAGATATTTCTGACTTCGGGCTTCTTCGATGTCAACTGTAGCTCCGTAGATTAGCACATTGGCCCAGTCAGAGGAGCCACAACACACATTCCCTGTCTGATGCTCCCATTGCAGTACCAGGGAAGTGCCACACTGTCACTGGTGCCACATTTTAAGATAAAACGCCACAATGTAGGCTGTTTCAGGTGGTTGTCAATAATTCCACAGCTAGGTGCTCAAAGGTGAGCAGAGGGGTTTTCCTCAATGACCCAGTTACTCAACGCTGTTAAAAACACATCAGCTGGCCAGTATTTCATTGCTATCTGTGGGAGTTTGCTGTGTAGGTTTGGCTATTGTGTTTTCTATCATTGCGTGTTGAAAGCCCAAACTCCAGTAGGTGCATGTGTGTGTGATCAAGCTGATCCCATCCATAGTCGTGCTCAGGGTTCACAATCAGGCAATGATTTTCCCCGAGGTTGGGGGAACGTGGGTGAGGAGAATTTGAGCAAAGTCCAAATTTTCTTGGCACTAACATCTGCTGAATGTCCTGAGGATTTATTCAATGGATTAGAACATCCCTGATTGCCCGGACAGCATTTAAGAGTCAGCGACATTGCTGTGGGCCTGGAGTCACATGTAGGCCAGACTGGGTAAGGAAGGAGGATTTCCTGCCCCAAAGGACATGAGTGAACCAGACGGGTTTTCACGACTATCGTCATTGGTGACACGGTCACCGTTACACCAACTCTTTACGAGATACAAATTTCACTGACTGCTATGATGGGATTTGAACTCATGTCCCCAGACCAATAACCTGGGGCTTTAGAAAACATGTCCGTTGATGATAGCACTACACCACCATGTCCCTTCAAACTCCTGCCCACCCCTTGTCTTTGTTGTCCTGCAGTTCCTCTCTTGTCCACTTGTCACAAATGGTCCCATTACCATCCCAGGGAGCTCACCTCCATTCTCCCACCCTCCAACACTGCTCCACTCACCCTCCTCCACCCTCCAATACTGCTCCACTCACCCTCCTCCACCCTCCAATACTGCTCCACTCACCCTCCTCCACCCTCCGCTCCACTCACCCTCCTCCACTCTCTGCTCCACTCACCCTCCCCCTCCACTCCACTCACCCTCCTCCACCCTCCACTCCACTCACCCTCCTCCACCCTCCACTCCACTCACCCTCCTCCACCCTCCACTCCACTCACCCTCCTCCACCCTCCACTCCACTCACCCTCCTCCACCCTCCACTCCACTCACCCTCCTCCACCCTCCACTCCACTCACCCTCCTCCACCCTCCACTCCACTCACCCTCCTCCACCCTCCACTCCACTCACCCTCCTCCACCCTCCACTCCACTCACCCTCCTCCACCCTCCACTCCACTCACCCTCCTCCACCCTCCACTCCACTCACCCTCCTCCACCCTCCACTCCACTCACCCTCCTCCACCCTCCACTCCACTCACCCTCCTCCACCCTCCACTCCACTCACCCTCCTCCACCCTCCACTCCACTCACCCTCCTCCACCCTCCACTCCACTCACCCTCCTCCACCCTCCACTCCACTCACCCTCCTCCACCCTCCACTCCACTCACCCTCCTCCACCCTCCACTCCACTCACCCTCCTCCACCCTCCACTCCACTCACCCTCCTCCACCCTCCACTCCACTCACCCTCCTCCACCCTCCACTCCACTCACCCTCCTCCACCCTCCACTCCACTCACCCTCCTCCACCCTCCACTCCACTCACCCTCCTCCACCCTCCACTCCACTCACCCTCCTCCACCCTCCACTCCACTCACCCTCCTCCACCCTCCACTCCACTCACCCTCCTCCACCCTCCACTCCACTCACCCTCCTCCACCCTCCACTCCACTCACCCTCCTCCACCCTCCACTCCACTCACCCTCCTCCACCCTCCACTCCACTCACCCTCCTCCACCCTCCACTCCACTCACCCTCCTCCACCCTCCACTCCACTCACCCTCCTCCACCCTCCACTCCACTCACCCTCCTCCACCCTCCACTCCACTCACCCTCCTCCACCCTCCACTCCACTCACCCTCCTCCACCCTCCACTCCACTCACCCTCCTCCACCCTCCACTCCACTCACCCTCCTCCACCCTCCACTCCACTCACCCTCCTCCACCCTCCACTCCACTCACCCTCCTCCACCCTCCACTCCACTCACCCTCCTCCACCCTCCACTCCACTCACCCTCCTCCACCCTCCACTCCACTCACCCTCCTCCACCCTCCACTCCACTCACCCTCCTCCACCCTCCACTCCACTCACCCTCCTCCACCCTCCACTCCACTCACCCTCCTCCACCCTCCACTCCACTCACCCTCCTCCACCCTCCACTCCACTCACCCTCCTCCACCCTCCACTCCACTCACCCTCCTCCACCCTCCACTCCACTCACCCTCCTCCACCCTCCACTCCACTCACCCTCCTCCACCCTCCACTCCACTCACCCTCCTCCACCCTCCACTCCACTCACCCTCCTCCACCCTCCACTCCACTCACCCTCCTCCACCCTCCACTCCACTCACCCTCCTCCACCCTCCACTCCACTCACCCTCCTCCACCCTCCACTCCACTCACCCTCCTCCACCCTCCACTCCACTCACCCTCCTCCACCCTCCACTCCACTCACCCTCCTCCACCCTCCACTCCACTCACCCTCCTCCACCCTCCACTCCACTCACCCTCCTCCACCCTCCACTCCACTCACCCTCCTCCACCCTCCACTCCACTCACCCTCCTCCACCCTCCACTCCACTCACCCTCCTCCACCCTCCACTCCACTCACCCTCCTCCACCCTCCACTCCACTCACCCTCCTCCACCCTCCACTCCACTCACCCTCCTCCACCCTCCACTCCACTCACCCTCCTCCACCCTCCACTCCACTCACCCTCCTCCACCCTCCACTCCACTCACCCTCCTCCACCCTCCACTCCACTCACCCTCCTCCACCCTCCACTCCACTCACCCTCCTCCACCCTCCACTCCACTCACCCTCCTCCACCCTCCACTCCACTCACCCTCCTCCACCCTCCACTCCACTCACCCTCCTCCACCCTCCACTCCACTCACCCTCCTCCACCCTCCACTCCACTCACCCTCCTCCACCCTCCACTCCACTCACCCTCCTCCACCCTCCACTCCACTCACCCTCCTCCACCCTCCACTCCACTCACCCTCCTCCACCCTCCACTCCACTCACCCTCCTCCACCCTCCACTCCACTCACCCTCCTCCACCCTCCACTCCACTCACCCTCCTCCACCCTCCACTCCACTCACCCTCCTCCACCCTCCACTCCACTCACCCTCCTCCACCCTCCACTCCACTCACCCTCCTCCACCCTCCACTCCACTCACCCTCCTCCACCCTCCACTCCACTCACCCTCCTCCACCCTCCACTCCACTCACCCTCCTCCACCCTCCACTCCACTCACCCTCCTCCACCCTCCACTCCACTCACCCTCCTCCACCCTCCACTCCACTCACCCTCCTCCACCCTCCACTCCACTCACCCTCCTCCACCCTCCACTCCACTCACCCTCCTCCACCCTCCACTCCACTCACCCTCCTCCACCCTCCACTCCACTCACCCTCCTCCACCCTCCACTCCACTCACCCTCCTCCACCCTCCACTCCACTCACCCTCCTCCACCCTCCACTCCACTCACCCTCCTCCACCCTCCACTCCACTCACCCTCCTCCACCCTCCACTCCACTCACCCTCCTCCACCCTCCACTCCACTCACCCTCCTCCACCCTCCACTCCACTCACCCTCCTCCACCCTCCACTCCACTCACCCTCCTCCACCCTCCACTCCACTCACCCTCCTCCACCCTCCACTCCACTCACCCTCCTCCACCCTCCAACACTGCTCCACTCGCCCTCTCCACCCTGCACTCCACTCTCCCTTGTAATCACCCTCCACTCCACTCACCCTCCTCCACCCTCCACTCCACTCACCCTCCTCCACCCTCCACTCCACTCACCCTCCTCCACCCTCCAACACTGCTCCACTCGCCCTCTCCACCCTGCACTCCACTCTCCCTTGTAATGGACCTGACCTCCTCAGAATATATTTAAGAAACTAACGTGGACCCTAACGTTTTCTTATATATAAAGGAAAATTTGAAAAGCCATGTTCCAGATCAACTGTTATTGATGAAACTACTCAGCAGAAACACAATTTATTTAAACAATGTATATAAAATACAAATAAAAATAATGAAGAATTTCGAATAACCTAACTCTATTAGAAAACGTAATGCAATAATAGATACAGTAACTGTTACTAATTAACTGTTCCAATATAGTACTATCCCATTCACACCCCCTTGGCAAAAAAAAACAAATTAATAAAAATAGATTTGTGTCACAGGTAACCCAGTGGTAGAAAGAAACCCCAGCTTTAAGCTGTAACTGAGAGACTTCAAGCCCACAAGAGCAACAGCTTAAAGCTAAGCTTAAAAAACTAAAGAAAAACTAGAAAGCCTGGTCTGTGAGAGCTGGCCCCACCCAGCCAAGCTGCTAATATTGTTCCGACCTTTAAAAACCCCAAGGGCTCACAAGCTGTTGCCTCTAGTGGTTTTGGCAGATTGCTTGGCACCTCTGCCTTACCAACTTTCTTTTAAATACAAAGCAGGACAAATAACCTCTTAAAGCCACCTCAGCATCATATCCTCCTTCACCCCCACTCTTTGCCATCTCTCTCTCTGCTTTCAAAAACCCTCTTCACACCATTCCTCCCCAACCTCTCTTTGAAGTGCAGACTCTCTTTGTATAGTTGGCCGTTTTGCACCGGTATCCACCAGAGAAGGCACTTCCCCGGACATTTGGGAGGTTTGTTAGAGTCATAGAGATGTACAGCACGGAGACAGACCCTTCGATCCAACCTGTCCATGCCGACCAGATATCCCAAACCAATCTAGTCCCACCTGCCAGCACCCGGCCCATATCCCTCCAAACCCTTCCTCTTCATATACCCATCCAAATCCCTCTTAAATGTTGCAATTGTACCAGCCTCCATCACATCCTCTGGCAGCTCATTCCATACACGTACCACCCTCTGTGTGCTCCTTAGGTCTCTTTTATATCCTTCCCCTCTCACCCTAAACCTATGCCCTCTAGTTCTGGACTCCCCGACCCGAGGGAACGGACTTTGTCTATTTATCCTATCTATGCCCCTCATAATTTTGTAAACCTCTATAAGGTCACCCCTCAGCCTCCGACGCTCCAGGGAAAACAGCCTCAGCCTGTTCAGCCTCTCCCTATAGCTCAAACCTGCATTCCAAGGTCTCTTTGTTCGGCAACACTCCCTAGGACCTCACCATTAAGTGTATAAGTCCTGCTAAGATTTGCTTTCCCAAAATGCAGCACCTCGCATTTATCGGAATTAAACTCCATCTGCCACTTCTCAGCTCATTGGCCCATCTGGTCCAGATCCTGTTGTATTGTTCCTCTTCTCTAGATCTTCCGGCCAACAAGCTCTGCTCTTGGTTTGCCATTTCACCAGAAAGACGACTGTGACAGTTCAGGGGTTAGCACAAACTCTCTAGACCTTGGGCTGGAGTGCACTGAAACGAAAGCTGTTGTCTCAGTGGAGTACTGAGGGAGCACTGCACTGTTGGTGGAGCTGTCTTTTGAGTGAGATAAGGCCACATCTGCCTGTTGGGTGAATGTAAATGATCAGAGAGGTGTAAGGGTCTTATTGTCAGTGTTCTGTCCAATTTCTGCCCTTCAGTTGCAAAGGGACAGATAGGTCTGGTTAGCATTACAACCACAATTTTTAAAAAGATTGGTGGAATACAGATGGGTTCCAAGATGGCAGGTCTGTCACCCAAGGTGTAACTGGGCCTATACTCACTGGAGTTTACAGGAATGAGAGGTGACCTCATTGAGAGGAATCAATTAGTACCAGAGTTGGATGCAGTGATGATGTCTCCCCTGGCTAGGGGTGCAAGGTCACAGTCTCAGGATAGGAGGGAAACCATTTCGGACTGAGATGGGGAGGAATTTCTTCACTCAAACAGTGGTGAACCTAGGCAAAGAAAGCAGTAGAGACACCGAATATATTTCAGAAGCAACTGATTTACTAGAGGTTAAAGGTGTGAAGGGGTCGGGGAGACAGCAGAAATATGACATTCCGATAAAGAATCAGCCACAACTGCGTTGAATAAAGAAGAGGCTGAATGGCCTCCTGCTACCCCATTGCTCTCTGATGCTGACGATCCTCTGCACCACACTGGGCTTGTTGGAATTGAATCTCAAATCCAAGAATTCCTCTACACTGTTAGAGTCTGGAATGGGTCTGGAAGCCACAACCTCAGATTCAGGGAGTCACTGACAAGAAACCAAGCCAGAGCAGGCAAAACCGATCTTTAAATCATCGCTGCAATTTCCGCAGTGAGTGAATTTCAGAGAAGATAAAGTTTTAATAAGACCAAAGAAAGCTGCAGAGTCCTCAATGTGTGTACAGTATTAAATCTCATAATTCTGAGTACAATCTACACTGAGTGTGAAACCTTGCGAAGGGAGCAGTGAACTGATCCATAATTTATATGGCTGAGAGTGAATTTCAATCTGTTGTGACATGTATATGTTTCAGCATAAAATGTTACAGTGATCTCTTACAGCACAGAATGAGGCCATCCAGCCCATCATGCCTGTGCTGGCTCTTGGCAATATTCCTCCAGTTTGTCCCATTGCCCACTCCTTTCCCCATTCCTTGTTCTCTCCAATGCTCTACCAATTAGTCCAACTATTGATCCAAATTTGAAAGTTCCTGTGGCACCTGCTTCCAGGCAGCATGCCCCACACCACACCAACTCACCACATTAAAAGGAATCTTTCCCTGCCATCCATGAACCCAGCCCAGACCATCACGGAAGCCAACATTCCAAGCATCTACACTTCTCCCTGCCTTGGGAAAGCAGCCACCATCATCAAACCCCCCCCCCCCCACCCTGGTTATTATCTTATACAATCTCTTGCATCAGGCAAAAGGTACAAAAACTTAAACACATGTACCAACAGGTTCAAGAGAAGCTTCTTCCCTCCCTGCTGTTATTGGACTGATGAATGGACCTCTCAAATTCTAAATTTAATGTTGATCTCGCTCTTTGCGCACCTTCTCTGTAGCCGTAACATTTATTCCTCGCTCTGTTCTAACACCCTATGACCTTTATGTGGTATGATCTGACTGTACTGCAGACAAAACAAAACAATTCACTGTATCTAGGTACATGTGACAATAACAAATCAAATCAATAAAAGTTCTTTCGGCAGGGGAAATCTGCCGTGCTGACCCAAGCTTTAGCCTGAGCCTCTGGATGTCTAGCCCAATGTCTTTACCACCACACCCCAGACCTTTACATGTGGGTTGACTCAAGTCACTGTGTGCAGAGTGATTGGAATGGTTAGCTGGTTGTTTGAGACCAGCACAGATGCAATGGGCCAAAGGTCCTTTCTCTATGCTATAGATCTCTATTACTCTTTAGGAACACTGTCAGGATTTAGCGATTCTCCTTTGAAGGATGTTGCCAGGGTTGGAGGATTTAGGCTATAGGGAGATGCTGAAGACAATGGGGCTGTTATCCCTGGAGCATCGGAGGCTGAGGGGTGACCTTATAGAGGTTTGTAAAATCATGAGGGGCATGGATAGGATAAATACACAAGGTCTTTTCCCTGGGGTGGGGGAGTCCAAACCTAGAGAGCATAGGTTTAGGGTCAGAGGGGAAAAATTTAAAAGGGACCTAAGTGGCAGCATTTTCACGCAGAGGGTGGTACGTGTATGGAATGACCTGCCAGAGGAAATAGTGGAGGCTGGTACAATTACAACTTTTCTTTTTAGATTAGTTTAGATTAGATTAGATTACAGTGTGGAAACAGGCCCTTCGGCCCAACAAGTCCACACCGACCCGCCGAAGCGAAACCCACCCATACCCCTACATTTACCCCTTTCCTAACACTATGGGCAATTTAGCATGGCCAATTCACCTGACCCTGCACATCTTTGGACTGTGGGAGGAAACCGGAGCACCCGGAGGAAACCCACGCAGACACAGGGAGAACGTGCAAACTCCACACAGTCAGTCGCCTGAGGCGGGAATTGAACCCGGGTCTCTGGCGCTGTGAGGCAGCAGTGCTAACCACTGTGCCACCGTGCTGCCCACAAAAGGCATCCGGATGGGTATGTGAATAGGAAGGGTGCTGGCAAATGGGACTAGATATGGACAAGTTGAACCAAAGGGTCTGTTTCCGTGCTGTACGTCTCTATGACTCTATGACTTTAAGTGATATTCACAGGTGCACCGCCTGCTGGATTTCTGACGCAGTTCTGGTAGCCCTACAGTAGAAGGGATATTATTAAACTAGAAAAAGTGCAGAAAAGATTTCCTAGGATGCTACCTGAACTGGAAGGTTTGAGTTATAAGGAGAGGTTGGATAGGCTGGGATCTTTTTCCCTGGAGTGTAGGAGACTGAGGGCTGACATTATAGAGGTTTATAAAATCATGAGAGACATTGATAAGGCAGATAGTCAGTAGCGATTCCCCATAGTAGGGGATTCTAAAACTAATGGGCATAGGTTTAAGGGGAGAGATACAAAAGTGTCCAGAGGGACAATTGTTTCATACAGAAGATGGGTGAGTGTCTGAAACAAGCTGCCAGAGGTAGCGGTGGAGGTGAGTACAGTTTTGTCAATTAAGAAATATTTGAGCAGGAACATGGATGGGATAGGTACAGAGGGATATGGACCAAATGCAGACAAATAGGACGAGTTTAAATTGTGAAAACTGAGCAGCATGGTCGTGTTGGGCTGAAGGGCCTGTTTCCATGCTGTAGACCTCAATGATGGCGTGATGCCTGATCTTACTGGATGTTTCAGCGTGCCAGGTGGCATGGGGCAGAGACTCACAGGCAGGAGAATGCCAGTAGTTGGCTCCAGTGAAACTAGATCAGGATGTATGCAGTTAATGGCTGCCCATTGACGATTTCCCAAAAGATCATTGGGATATGACTGGCCCTAAAATCCAACACACCTTCACCGGCGGAGACCCAGTCTGCTCTGGGCAGAAAGCAGCAAGAAAGCTTTGCATTTAAATAGCATCTTTAACATCCTCAGTGTGCCCCAAAAGGTTTTTCATCCAATGTTGTGTTTACAGTTACAGAATCACACAGCACAGAAATGGACCCTTTGGTCTAACCAGTCTATGCCGAACATAATCACAATCTAAACTAGTCCCACCTGCCTGCCCCTGGCCCATATCCCTCCAAACCTTTCCCATGCATGTACTTAACCAAATGTCTTTTAAATGTTGTAACTGTACCTGCATCCGCCACTTCCTCTGGCAGTTCATTCCCACATACAAACCACTCTTTGTATAAAATAAATTGTCCCCATGTCTTTTTTACTTCTTTCTCCTCTCAACTTAAAAATATGCCTCTTCGTCTTGAAATTCCTCCTAGCAAAACGACACCTGCCATTCACCTTATCTATACCCATTGTTATTTTATAAATTTCTATATGGTCACCCCTCAAACTCCAGTGCTCCATTGAAAAGAGTTCCAGTCTCTCCTTATGACTCAGACTCTCCATTCCCGGCAATGTCCTGGTAAATCTCATCTGAACCCTCTCCAGTATGATAATAGCGAGACCAGAACTGGACACAGTACTCCACAAGAGTGTTTCTTCTGAAGTGTGGTCACTATTGTAATATCAGTCAACGCGCACACAAGATCCCAAAACCAACAATGTAATGGATACCAGACAAAATGTGTACTGGTGGTAAAAGCAAATATATCTGCAGGTGCTGGAAATCTGAAAAGGAAACAGAAGATGCTGGAGAAACTCAGCAGGTCTGGCAACCTCTGTAGAGACAGAAACAGTTAATATTTCAATGCTGACATTTCTCTTTGAAACATTAACTCTGTTTGTCTTTGCCCAGATGCTGCTAGACTTGCTGAGTCTCTCCAGCATTTTCTGTTCGGTTTCAGATTTCCAGCACCCGCAGCGTTTTGCTTTATTTCCATGATATAAACTCATTCAAGTACATAAAAGCCCTCCTTCTGAGACCTTGGCTTAACTGAAGCATATATCAGACGAGACAGCGCACTAAATAAAACACCGCAGTGATTAAATTCCACAATGTGGTGAACTTTATGTTATTCAAACAGGATCTTAAATCAACCTCTGACAAACACAGTGCGTTGTGAACCTTGTTTTATTCTGATGCCCAGGAGTAAGAAACATTGTTTGGAATTTTGTTGAAATGAAAAAGGAAGTAATTGACTTCAGTTCCCATCAGAATCAGTTGCAATTATTTTCATTGAAGTGGGGAGTCAAGATCCATCAAGATCCCAGTCAGAAATGGGATGGTGAAGTTGTGCTTCTTTCAGTGGGCGCGGTGGCTGGGTTTTATAAGGCTGTAGCTTTTCGGGGATGAGATCTTATATGCCAATGGGTGGAAACAGACACCCCTAAAAGCAAGTGTAGGCATTTCAGGTTTGCTCTGCCACTCTGTTGCCAGGGTTGTTGGGTTTGAGCTATAGGGAGAGGCTGAATAGGCTGGGGCTGTTTTCCCTGGAGCGTCGGAGGCTGAGGGGTGACCTTATAGAAGTTTATAAAACCATGAGGGGCACGGCCTGAAGCCCCTGCTGTCAGCCTGTGTGTGTGGTGTAAACCGATTATTCGAAGAGGGGACTCACTGAGTCCTCCTCAGTAATCTGGTCAACTGTTGGTGCCCTGCTCGTGGGATCTTGCTGTGCAGGTGCCCTAATGTAGCGACAATGACAGAACTTTAAAAGTTAATTGGTTGTCAGGGGAGATGTCTAAAAATGGATATCGTGTCTCCATTTCCTTTTCCGACTCATCCTATTGCATGAACTCGGAACCATGATCTAACTCTCCTCTCTACAGTTTCAACAATGGTGCTGCCTTCATCTGTTCTCTGCCAGACTGTGAGCCAGTGTTCAAGTGTGCGTGCTGCCTGTTATTTGGAGCTGTCTGTAGTGTCACACCCTGGACTGTCAGTTCCTGGGGAAGGAAGCAGCATTAGCTGGGGGAGCAGATTAGCTGTATCCGGACATTGCACTGAAGAGTACAGGGTCACCCGTGACTGACAACTTGCAAATGGGAAAGAGACAGAAAAGAGACGAGAAAAAACGTTATTGGCTTTCCAAATATTAACATAAAACAGGTTTTTACAGGAAGTGGTAATGGTTGTGGAAGTGGCCACCTCACGCTGGGTACGGTGCAGGTTACTGAGTGGTACTCATGGTGTAACAACAATGACAGCCTGCATTCGTATAGTGCCTTCAATGCAGTAAAGTAAGCCAAGCTACAAAAGTTTGTAAAGTAGAGGGGCAGAATTAGGCCATTCGGCCCATCGAGTCTGCCCCACCATTCGATCATGGCTCATCTGTCCCTCACTGACATTTTCCTGCCTTCTCCCCATATCCCTTCAACCCATTGCCAATTAAAAATCTGTCTAAGTCCTCCTTACATTTACTCACTGTCCCAGCACCCAGCACACTTTGGGGTCGGGAATGCCACAGATTCACACCTCTTTGGGTGAAGTAGTTTTTCCTCCTGTCTGTTTTAAATTTATTCCCCATTATCCTAAGACTATGACCTTTCATCCTGGATTCCCCACAAGAGGAAGTATCCACTCCACATTTATTTTATCCCCACCTTTGATCATCTTGAATACCTCCATTAGATCTCCCCTCATTCTCCTAAATATCAGAGTATAGGCCTACCCAACCAGAACTCTATCCACAAACACATCGAGTTAGACCCCATCTACCACCCCCTGCGAGAAAGAACAGGAAATGACAGCACCACAGGAGATGACATCACCAACTCAAATATATAAATAGAAAGCAGGAATTATCAGCACTGCTTCGCCTAAAGATGTTACCTAGCAGGGTGATGAAACGTCTGGAAATGAACCTTCCAGCTCAGTGCAAACTTACATCCAGAACCTCAACCTGAGGGACAAATCTTCTCAAAACTTGCTAAGACAGGAGTATAATATTTGCCCTGTGTCTAGATGATAAAAGGGTGTTGTAGTATGTGGAGTCAGTTTTATCTCCATAAATTTGACTTAGGAAGGTTTACTGGTGATTAATTTCAGCGCAACGCCAATTTGTAACAGAAGGAGGGCACAGTGCAAGTGGAGACAGAGCATTAGGACAGTGATGGAACGCTGGATCATTCACTTGTGGCCCCAATTCGTTTGCTTTCTGCCCAGACAGCAGTGATTGATGGTTACTGCTCACACTGGGTTGGTGCGATGCTGTGGTAATGGCAT
Organism: Chiloscyllium plagiosum; assembly: GCF_004010195.1. Lineage (NCBI taxonomy): Eukaryota > Metazoa > Chordata > Chondrichthyes > Orectolobiformes > Hemiscylliidae > Chiloscyllium > Chiloscyllium plagiosum. Next base: position 14,922,550 of record NC_057749.1, read on the forward strand.
TGAGCAGTGCTCCTTACTCACAGATTCCCGAGATTCTCCCACATCTGTGTCACTCGGCAGCTCGGATCTCAGACTGTAATCCGAAGAAGGCAGCTTCCGGCTTTTCCCTGTTAGGATCAAAAAGCAGCCTGACCTCCTGACCTCCGTCCACCTCGTCAGACTTTGTCCATTGCCCGGTCAGTAAAGCACTAAGACACCGTCCATATCTTGACCATCAGCACCCAGTCTTCTCCAAGTCAGGTGACTCATCTCCCTGCCAAGTGGCCCTTCACCCTAAGGAGCGCACTGGTTACCCCAAACATTTCTTACTTTCTGAGTCTGACCACAATGAGCTTGCAGGTTTGGAGAGAGGGACACAGAGCTGGGCGGTTCTTAAGTCTGTTCTGATGGATTTAGCTGAAATCAGAGCACCAGGGCACAGGAGAATCAGTTTGTGAATTAGGAAAATTAACAAAAATGGAACTTAATCTTTCATGAGGCTCCACGTGGAGGCCAGGGAAGGGGAAGAAGCCCAGCCCACTCTAGGGTTTTCACACTCACACAATCTCCTGCACATTTCCACAGCTTAAGTTTTTAGTGATTTAATTGTTATTCTTAATTCATTGATTCAGTCTAAAGCCAAACAGAAACAGACCTGTCCCCACCAGTACTCTACCCCAGTGTTGTACAGTGACAGACCTGTCCCCACCAGTACTCTACCCCAGTGTTGTACAGGGACAGACCTGTCCCCACCAGTACTGTACCCCAGTGTTATACCCCAGTGTTGTACAGTGACAGACCTGTCCCCATCAGTACTCTACCCCAGTGTTGTATAGGGACAGACCTATCCCCACCAGTACTGTACCCCAGTGTTGTACAGTGACAGACCTGTCCCCACCAGTACTGTACCCCAGTGTTATACAGGGACAGACCTGTCCCCACCAGCACTGTACCACTGTAACATACAGTGACAGACCTGACCCCACCAGTACTGTACCCCAGTGTTATACAGTGACAGACCAGTCCCCACCAGTAC
>NC_057749.1:14924361-14933975 GCF_004010195.1 Chiloscyllium plagiosum
CCCCACCAGTACTGTACTCCAGTGTTATACAGTGACAGACCTGTCCCCACCAGTACTGTACCCCAGTGTTATACAGTGACAGACCTGTCCCCACCAGTACTGTACCCCAGTGTTATACAGTGACAGACCTGTCCCCACCAGTACTGTACCCCAGTGTTATACAGTGACAGACCTGTCCCCACCAGTACTGTACCCCAGTGTTATACAGTGACAGACCTGTCCCCACCAGTACTGTACCCCAGTGTTATACAGTGACAGACCTGTCCCCACCAGTACTGTACCCCAGTGTTATACAGTGACAGACCTGTCCCCACCAGTACTGTACCCCAGTGTTACACAGGGACAGACCTGTGCCCACCAGTACTGTACCTCAGTGTTATATAGTGACAGACATGTCCCCACCAGTACTGTACCCTAGTGTTACACAGTGACAGACCTGTCCCCACCAGTACTGTACCCCAGTGTTATACAGTGACAGACCTGTCCCTAAGTTTAATATTTTGTATTATATTTTGATTGCTCTTTCAGTGACCTAGCACTGAAGTAATAGCCTGAATGGCTTTCCAGATTGTATTCTGTGATTTTGACTGTAAGTTTTACTTTTCTCCTCCACAGGAGTAACCAGGGGTTCATGCACATGAAACTCACCCGAACCAAAGAGAGTAAATACATCTTGGGTCTGAACAGCCCTCCATTTGACAGTGTGCCCGAGATAATCCACTACTACAGCAGCCGCAAACTGCCCATCAAAGGAGCTGAGCACATGTCCCTGCTGTACCCAGTGGCTATCAGAACGCTATAATGATCGGAGATTGTCTGAACACGTTCTATAGACTGAGCTCACTCCTGTAAAGATTCTTCTGTAGACACGCTCACTCACACACGCAGGCAACCCAGCGATGGCGACCTTTGACCTTCAGCCAGTGACACTCCACGTGCATGCTCAGAGTGACCGGAATGACCGGTTTCCGAATTTGGCCGAGGCAAGACAGCCCTCTGACCAGCACCTGCCTCCGTCCCTTTGTGAAACCACTGATCTGAACCAGGCACTCCCTCCTGCTGATCCACACACTGGGACTGCAACATGTAGCGAGTTATCAACAGCAACTGAAACTTCTTGGAACTTTGGAATATTGTCAGAATCTTTAACTAATGTATATTTATGAGGAGTCTTTTTTTCCAGTTTATTCTTCAGGGTGGCTTTGGGCTTGGCAGGTCTGTCTCTGATCTAAAGCTCAGCTTGGGTGTGAGGGCAGAAACCACTCCCTGAGACAGGAACTCGACATACAATCCCCGAGACAGGCCACAGGCTGGGACATGGGAAAATGCTAAACTGGTACAATCTCCCAGGGATAAGCGAAACAGTGGTGGACAGAGTTTAACTCTGTATCTAACCCTGTGCTCATGCTGTCCTCTGAGTGTCTGATGAGGACTAATGTAGAGGAAGCTTCACTCTATATCTAACCCCCTGTTGTCCATGTCCTCTGAGTGTCTGATGGTGCAGGTGCAAAGGGAGCTTTACTCTGTATCGAACCCTGTGCTGTCCCTGACCTGGGGTAATTGATGGGGACAGTGTACAAGGGGCTTTACTCTGTATCTAACCCCATGTTGTCCCTGTTGTGGGAGTGTTTGATGGGGGACAGTGTAGAGGGAGCTTTACTCTGTATCTAACCCCATGTTGTCCCTGTTGTGGGAGTGTTTAATGGGGGACAGTGTAGAGGGAGCTTTACTCTGTATCTAACTCCATGTTGTCCCTGTTGTGGGAGAGTTTGATGGGGGACCATGTAGAGGAAGTGTTACTCTCTACATGTCCCCTTGCTGTTCCTATCCTGGGTATTATTGATCAGACACTCAGGAACTTAAAGGAAGAAAGTTACCATCTCCAGAAGCTTGAAGACCAGAAGAGAAGAGAAGATACAGATAGTGAATGGTGACTGTACTGCATTTAACCTTGTCCTTCACAGTTACATTCCTGTTCATCCGCTGCCAAAATAATCGACTCAGATGGAGGTCTCACACAATGAATTGGGGGAGAGATGTGAAGGGTTTAATACGTTTGGGATCAAAAACCCAATGTTGAGTCGTAGACAGGGCACAGGTTCAAGTATGGGGGGGGGGGGGAATTGGTTGAGGTAACTCTCAGTGAGGAGATGCTAGCAGCAGCTCATTATGTACCGATGCAGGCGAGTTACTGTAACTGGGGTAAAAAAGGATATCTTGCAAAAACATTTTGATTTAGTGCACCAAAAATCATTTCTATATTACCCAACTCCTGCGGTGTTTTGGAAAAGTACAAGTTGCCCTTCTCCTTTTCTGGTTTATAAGCTGCTTATGCAACTAATTACCTGTCTAGAAGATCCTTTCCAAGTTGAATAGTATTTGCACTCCAGAAACTGGCCATTCTGCCCATCTGGTCAATGCTAGTGTTTATACTCTGCACAATCCTACTCCCTCCTTATATCCTCAAACCCCATTAACGTATCTTTCTATAATCCATTCTCTCTCATGCATTTATCCTGTATCCCCTTAAATCCATTGACACCACTCACCTCAACTACACCCTGGTGGTAATGAGCTCCACATTCTCACCACTCTCCAGTGGTTTTTCCTGGATTCCCAATTAAGCAGTGACTATCTTAAATTTATGGACCTTGGTTTTGACTTCCCTACAAATGGAAACATCTTCTCCACGTCAGCTCCATCAAACCTTTTCATCATTTTAAACACTCCGACCCCTCCATTATTTTGTTTCATCAGGAAAGGATTTTCAGCCCATTTGATGTTACCCAATCAGTTCAGGGTCAGCCAACACAAGAGTGTGAGAAAGAGAGATAAAATCTTTGAGGTAAAACCCTACAACAGATGGCTTTTAGTTTAGATCTCAAATTTAAAGATAAGGTCGTGTGGTGGTTATGTTAGTTGGCTTGTGATACAGAGAATTGGGGTTTTAATCTGCTGAAGGGAACTTTTGGATTAGATTATCTATAGTATGGAAACAGGCCCTTCAGCCCAGCAAGTCCACACTGACCCTTCAAAGACTAACCCACCCAGACTCATTCCCTTACCCTACGTTTACTCCTGACTAATGCACCTAACACTAAGGACAATTTAGCATGCCCAATTCACCTAACCTGCACATCTTTGGACTGTGGGGGGAAATTGGAGCACCCGGAGGAAACCCATGCAGACACAGGGAGAATGTGCAAATGCCACACAGTCACTGGAGGCTGGAATCGAACCATGGTGCTGTGAGGCAGCAGTGCTAACACTGAGCCACTATGCTGCCCAAATTTTAGAATTTTGTTTTAAAACATTAGTGTCGATGAGGTGATGCTGAAGTGATTCGATACCGAAAAAAAAACCCATCTGGTTTTCTGATGTCCTTTGATGAAGTCCTGACCAAGTCTGGGCCTGTATACAGCTCCGGACCCACACCAGTGTGGTTGATTATTAACTGCACTGTGAAGTGAGTCAGCAAGACTCTCAGTTTTTATTAACTTGTTATTGGGAACTAGTGTACAGCAATCATCATAACTTCACCCGTTTTTGTGAAACGTAAACACAAGAACGTCTCATCAATCAGTCAGCTTCCCAGTGATGTTTCAGTCCAAACTCCATTGATTGCATTTTGACCCAGTTGCTTGTTGGATGACCCTGTGTAATAATGGACAGCAAGCTCCCACACTGGGGCTCCCATCTGAAGACTGAACCTTTGAGTGCTGGAAGGTTCCATAATGCCGTGTTTGCGTAAACATCAGCGCTTTCTCAAGATGAAAAGAAGAAAGCGAGGGAAAAGTGAGAGGGTGCAACTTGTCGTCAGATTTCAAACTCTAGGAGTTAAAAACTTAATGCTGCTTGAAGCTTATAAAATGGTGCCACTCGTTTTGGAAGAACATGAGAATGATTCCTTCAAATGGTGGACGACACTGTGGAGCCTCTTTTGGTACACTTTATTTATTAAAGAGAGAAACTAATCTGTGGGAAATGTGGTTTCTGAAATGATGCATCTATGAAAATAAAATGTTCAATGCTTGTTTCATATGAACTTGTCTTTGGTTCAGGGACATCTCGGCAAGGACCTGACTAGCAGTGTCAATGATTTCATGTCACAGGGTCTGATCCCAAATCATGTCCATTCCAAGACCAGCTCTGTGACCCTCTCCCAGAAGTGGTCACTCTCAAGAGTGGCCTTCTCTCAGGAATGGTTATTCTTGGGAATGCTCGCACTCCAAATGGCCATCAACTTGGGAAGGGCCCTCATTGGGAATGGGGTCACTCTCCAGAGTGGTCACTCTCAGGCATAGCTCACTCTCAGGAATGGCAGTCTTGGGAATGGTCACTCTCAGGAATGGCCCTCTCCCTGGGAATGGCCACTCTTGGAAATGGTCACCGTCAAGAATGGTCATTCTACAAATATTGCCCATTCAGGAATGGTTGCAGTCTCAGGAATGGCGTACAGAGAGCCCTATTAAGCTCCCAATTTTAATACTGCCACTCTGATGAATCTCAGGCACTTCCCTGGGACAAGAGAGAAAAAAAACCCAGTGGTCAACTTTATTTTTAACTGTATTGAAGGTGGTTTCAACTCAGAGCTGTGAACACAATGCCCAGACGCATCTGCTATCTCCATGGGGAGATGCTCAACAATCTCCCATTGACAGTCAATCATATTCCTGTCACTGAATCCCTCACTATCGACATCCATGGGGTTATTATTGACTAGAAAAAAGAACTGGACCAGCCATGGCTACAAGAGCAGGTCAGAGGCTGGGAATCCTACAGCGAGTAACTCATCTCCTGACTCCCCAGAGCTTGTCCACTATCGATAATCAGGAGTCTGATGGAATATGTTGCACTTGTCTGGATCAGTGCTACATTAACAGTGATTAGATTAGATTACTTACAGTGTGGAAACAGGTCCTTCGGCCCAACAAGTCCACACCGCCCCGCCGAAGCGCAACCCACCCATACCCCTACATTTACCCTTTACCTAACACTACGGGCAATTTAGCATGGCCAATTCACCTGACCCTGCACATCTTTGGACTGTGGGAGCACCCGGAGGAAACCCACGCAGACACGGGGAGAACGTGCAAACTCCACACAGTCAGTCGCCTGAGTCGGAGTTTCCTCCTTTCCACCCCTTCCTGCTATCCCTCCTCCTTCCTCCCCCTCTGTCCCCTCTCCCTTTCCCCTCCTCTGTGTCCTTACCTATTTCCCTCATCCTTTGACCCCCATCTCTTTCTTAAGCCTCCCTTCTCCCCACTTCTGTTTTACACCATAGGAACAGGAGTCGGCCATTCAGCCTCTTGAGTCTTTTCCACCATGTAATGGGATCCTGGACCTGTCTTTGGCCCATATTCCTTAATACCTTTGCTTAACAAAAATGTAACTATGTCAGATTTGAACTAAAAAAATCAACCCAGCATGCTGTTTGTGGGAGAGAATTCCAAACCTCTTCCCGATTTGTGCTTCCTAACATCTGTCCTGAAGAGGCTGGCCCTCATTCTCAGATCATGCAGCCTCGTTCTGACCAATGGAAATAGTTATCTACCCTATCTTTTCCAGTTAAGACCTTGAAGATGTCAATCAGATCACCCCTTAATCTTCTAAATTCTGGAGAAAACAAGCCTAATTTGTATCGTCTCTCCACATAAAGTAACTGTTCTTCTAAAATCTATGTTCTGCCCACTCCGAGTCCAATACAGCCTTCCTAAGATGCGTACTCCATGTGGGGTCTAGCCAGGGGTTTGGATAACTGCAGCAAATCTTCTGCATCTTTCTATTCCAGTCCTCGAGATATAGAGGCCAGCGTTCCATTAGCTTTCTTGATGCGTTTCTGCTTGAGCTAGTTTAATTCTAAGACTTTTAAATCTTTTAAATTGGAGAGTTGCCATCCAATTTGGAAGACTGGATTTAACAGCATAAACATCAGAAGCTCCCATGTATTGAGTTGCTGGAAACTAACAGATGTATAGTAATAAAAAAAAAGCCCCTGCAAATGTCCTAATCACGACGTTACATTGTCATAGCCCAGTGCTGGCGCCCTCATCTCTGCTGATCAATCCAACAGCGACTAAAAAAGTACTTCACTTCACTTCAAAAGTACTTCTACTTTTGGAAAAATAGAAACCGGTGCAAAAGGAGGCCATTCAGCCCCTCAAGCCTGCGCCCCTGTACAATGAGATATGACTGAACACTTACTTCAACGCCATTTTCCTTTGGAATCTCTGCTTCAGAGGGCTGGGGATTGATCAAGACAGAGAATGATAGCTTTCTGCATATTCAAAAGACATGGGGATACCAAAGATTCTCCTCCCTCTGAGCGAGGACATTTCTCCTTAGCTCTGTCCTAAATGACCTACCCCTTGTCCTGAGAGTGTATCCCCTGGTTCTAGTACAACCGTAACAACCACAGGGGCAAATAGCCTTCCGGCACCAACCCTACCAAATCCGGGAAGAACTTTACAATATTGAACAAGATCACCTCCTGGTTTTTCTGAACTCCAGAAAATACAGGAGCAGTCGATTCAATCTTTCCTGAGAGGAGTGGCCCTCCAGCCTAGGAATCCAGCTGGGGAATGTTCATTACAGCCCCTCTATAGCAATTTTGTCGCCCCTGGAAACATAAAAACCAGGAGCAGGAGTAGGCCATTCAGGCCTTCCAGCCTGCCCCACCATTGCTGATCATGGCTGACCACCCAAAGCAACCTGTTCCTGCTTTCCCCCCATGGCCTTTGTTCCCTTTACCCCCAAGGACTATATCTAATGCCTTCTTGAACTTGAACTCCCTGCAGTGTGGAAGCAGGCCATTAAGTCCATCAAGTCCACACCACCCCTCCAAAGAGCATCCCACCAGACCCATCCTCCTACCCTATCACCTCGCCGAACCACTGAGACACTATGGGCAATTTAGCCCGGCCAATCCATCTAATCTGCACATCTTTGGACCGTAGGAGGAAACCCACACATACACGGGAAGAATGTGCACACAGCCACCTGAGGTCCGTGGGTTGGCAGCAGAGCTAACCACTGAGCCACCTTGTTGTCCCAGATGATGCGATGTTTTGTTCTGGCTGCTTTCTGTGGTGTGAATTCCACAGACTCACCACTCTTTGGATGAAGAATTGTCTCCTCATCTCAATCTGAAACAGTTTACCCTGTACCTTTAGGTAAAGAGACCAAAACTGCACACAATACTCCAGACTGATCCCATCAAGGCCGCTGATGAGATCACCCTATATCATGACAGTAAATCACCAGTACTCCTTAACATAACATCAGTTTGGCATCTTTCACATAGGACACACAGCACAGAAACAGTACTGGGGGTTTACTGGGATGGTGTCCTCCATGTCACCCCAAGAAATACACATTGCATTAAAGAGTGAAAACAGAAACTGCTGGAGGAACTCAGCAGGCCTTGCAGCATTTGTAGAGAGAACGCAGAGCTAATGTTTTGGGTCCTGCATCATTTAAGAGCATGTTGGCAGATGTTTCCAATTCAAGGTGAGAGGAGACCAGCTCAATGGCCCTGGGCAGCCTGAGGGATAGTTTCGGAAGTCCTGGCCCTACAGGAGCCATTCTGTAGATATGTCCATGATCGTTCTGCATCAGCAAGATGACCATCTTCAATCTGCAATGACCGATGGCGTGTTGAGATTGTTCGTGACCAGGATTTGTAGCCCACGTGGTTGGACCCTATCTGTGGATTACACAATTCACCGTAGTTACAAATGTGTTCAACCTGTTCTCTGCAAATGCCCAATCCATGCAACTGCTTCTTGAAGGGCCTGACATCACTCACAAGGAGAGCCCACATGCTCAGACACTCGGTGCATGGGTGCAGCTATTTTCCATTTCCATTGTGTACTTACGGTTTGCACAAGGTAGTCCTGGGCAGAGACAGCCTCAGGATTAGCTTTATACTCCAGGTAGCCATCCGAACCTCCGTGTTCCCTTCTTCCTGGCTCTCCCTGTTAGTGTCGAGCTTGCGCACATCCTCATACACCTCTGTGAATGGCTGACTCATTCTCAGCACTACCTCATGGCCCCAGCTCAACAAAGTAGCGATGCCAAACCTGGTGCCACACTCTCCCTCCCTGGCAAGGTCGAGATGTCAATGACCACCCCCTCCCCTGTCCTCCATTTCACTAGCCGTTTGCCCTCTCCCCCACCCTATGCGTTGAGTTTCTCCCACACTCACCCCACACCTTTCACAATTATGTGCAACCTCCATGCAATGGGGAGGAGGCTGGTGGGCTGTCACTGCCCATGGGCTATGCCCACAGCTGTTGGCTGTTTAAGACGGAGGCCCAGAGTCTCCAGGCCTGCAGGTTGGGGAATTATCATTGTCTGGGGTCTACGCAGTGAGCGGGAGAATGGTACTCTGCACATTACTGAGGTGGGAATGATGTGCAAATGCAAATAGACCACCCGCTGCTCACGAGGAGGACTCTAGTCTCACCGAGTCACCAAGCCGACGTTTTATTTTCCTTAACGTCAAGAATTGCATTTCTGCCAATCTCACCCTAGTTTTCCGACTGGCCCGTGCCCATGTTGTTCAGGGCCTGGGAAGATCTTGCCCAGTCTCTCTGTCTCCTCTCTGTGAAACCTTTCGTAATTCTAAAATCCCCAATTAGCCACTTAGCCTCCTTTTCTCAAAAGGGAGCTAACGTGTAATCTTTTCTTTCATGTACACCCACCCATCCCTCCTTACTGTAATCCAAAAACCAGGAGGCGATTAATTCCCAGGAGCAATTCTCAAACAAAGAGCCAAATAAGGAGCTGGGGGTGGGGGGAGGGGGAGCTCCTGGAAGCATCTTAAAGGAGCTGGAAGTTTCTGGATGGACTCCCACAGCTCAGGGGGCCACAGGATACTGAGGCTGGCCATAGGAAGTGATCAATTCAACAACACACATCAGCAAATTTTTTAAAAACTGGAAAGTAAAAGAATTGCCGGGATGTGGGAAGAGCAGTGGGAGTGGGGATGAACTGGTTTGCTCTTCACAAGGGCTGGTGTGGGCTCAATGGGCCAAATGGGTTTATTCTCTATACAATAAGCAAACGAGGGGAATGGAAGGGGAGAGAGGGTGGGGGAGAGGAAGGGGCGAGAGTGTGAGGGGAGATGAAGGGGAGAGAGGATGGGTGAGAAGTTTAATGTGGACTTAGCTATTAAAGCACAGTATTTTAGTCCTCTCTTGACCTTTCCAACAGTATATATAGAAGCCAATGAAGACTGACTCCCTCTCTCCCTCAATGCCTCCCCCAGAGTTAATTTGACAAACCTGTCAGGGAAGGGAAAGGTCATGGGTATGCCTCCTGCAGACTGTTTATGATTACATTTTTCTCCCGCTTAAACTCTTGAAAAAATGTTGCCACAAATGATGCTGACTGATAACCCTATTGTGTTCGGGCACAGTGTTATCCTGCTGTAGGCAGTACACCATCTCTCTGTTTAGACATCTCTCCTCCAGGAACAACTGCAGATGAATTTATTGCTGATGGATTTTTTTTCTCTTCTTGCAGCAAGTCATGTACTGGAGTCACCAACCACTACTGCTCTCCCCTCCCTCTCCCCTCACACTCTCCCCTTCCTCTCCCCTCACACTCTG
>NC_057749.1:14934612-14944734 GCF_004010195.1 Chiloscyllium plagiosum
CTTCTCCCCAGCCTTTTCTATCCTCCTCTCCCCATCCATTTGTGCTGTTTTCCCTCCCCTTCCTGTCCCCTCACCACCTCCCTACCTCTTCCTGCTGTTCCAGCCTCCATTTCTCTCTTTCCCATTGCACCTCTTGCCTCCCCTATTCACTACCAACTTACCCATTTCCCTTAGCTTTTCCCCCTCTTTATTTCCTGGCTGTAACCTCCTACCTCATTCCCCTCACCCATCTGCCCTGTACCCCCTCCCTCTGACTAAGAAAGTGTTCCCTCACGCCTCACGGGGGTGAGTGTTGCTGTGCTGTTTGACTGCAGGGACAATTACAGCCAGATCTAATTCTGACCTATTTCAAACAGAGACACAAACCTGCCCCTTCTTACCTTCTCCCAGCTTATTCCTTCCATATTCCTAAGAGTCAGTTAATGAAGAAGACTCAGATTAGATTTATTCACATAGTGAAACACTGCAGGTGTATCTCTCTTCGCTCCACTTCATACTTGTTCCTACCCTCTCCCCCAACCAATTCTCTTCCTCTCCTTTCATGTCCTCTCCTATATTATCCCTCCATCTCCTATCCATCCCCAATCCTTTCCTGTTTCAGGCCACTCACCTGTAAAACAATGGTCAGCAGGAGTTCTGTTTGTGCTTTCCTGTGTCCTAGTGGAGAGTCAGAGGGGCTACAGCATCTTCAAGGATGGAACCTTGCATCTGAAATGGACTAACTCCAGCAGAAATCAGAATGGGTCTTGTTTCTCTTCACTGAGCTGAAGCCTTGTAACCAATCTCCATTGCACCCCTACTCTATACCTTACACACCTCAATGCCATACACAGACCATACTATCACCACTATCAACATCCTGGGGGCTACCACTGACCAGAAATTGAACTGAGCTACCCCGACAGGGTCAATACTAAAAGGATGCTTCCCCTCAGAGGAGAGTCTAGGATCAGAGGGCACAGTCTCAGAATAAAGGGCACTAATTTAAGTCTAAGATGAGGAGGAATTTCCTCTCTCAGACGGGTTGTGGGTCTTTGGAACTCCTTACCACAGAGAGAGCCGTGGGGCCATGTACATTTGAGGCTGAGAGAAAGATTCTTGATCAATCGGGGAATCGGAGAAAAGGCAGGAAGGTGGACCTGAGGAGGGTCAGATCAGCTTTGATTCTATTGAATGGCAGAGTTGGCTTGAGGGACCAAACAGCCAATGCATTTCTTAAGTTCTTGTATAAATATTCTGGGTACAAGAGCAGGTCAGAGGCTGTGAATAATCCAGATGGCACTATAAATGGCAACATGTAAACCTTTCACTGTACTCATGGGAGTAGATGTGACAATAAAGCTAATTCAATTCAGTTCCCTTTCTGACTCCCCAAAGCCTGTCCACCATCTACAAGGCACAAGTTAGGAGTGTGATGGAATACTCCCCACTTGCCTGGATGGGGGCAGCTCCAACAACCCTCAAGAAGCTTGACACCATTCAGGACAAAGCAACCGCTTGATTGGCACGTTATCGAAAACCTTCAACATTCACTCCCTCCGTCACTGGTGCAGAGTAGCAGCACTGTGTGCCATCTACAAGATGCACTGTGGCAACTCATCCAGCTTCCTTCAACAGCACTTTTCAAACCAGGGACCTCGATCATCTAGAAGGACAAGGGCAACAGATACAACAGAGCAGCACCATCATCAGGTTCCTCTCTGAGCCACTCACCATCCTGACTTTGGAATATACCCCCATTTCTTCACTGTCACTGGGTCAAAATCCTGAAACACCCTGTCCAGATAGTACTGTGGGTGCCTCGGGACCACAAAGATCCAGCGATTCCAGATGGCAGCTCACCACCATCTTATCCAGGGCAATTAAGGATGGGCAGTAAGCGCTGGTCAAATCAGTGATGCCCATATCCTGCAAATGAATAAGAAAAACTCTCCAGGTGGTGCAGAATGTGCACATTGGAACACCCAGGGGCTGTTAAATGATGTTCAAAGGCAGAGGTGTGGTTGGAAACTATTATAGAGTCATAGAGATGTACAGCACAGAAACAGACCCTTCGGTCCAACCTGTCCATGCCGACCAGATATCCCAACCCAATCTAGTCCCACCTGCCAGTACCCGGCCCATATCCCTCCAAACCCTTCCTATTCATATACCCATCCAAATGCCTCTTAAATGTTGCAATTGTACCAGCTTCCACTACATCCTCTGGCAGCTCATTCCATACATGTACCACCCTCTGCGTGAAAAAGTTGCCCCTTAGGTGTCTTTTATATCTTTCCCCTCTCACCCTAAACCTATGCCCTCTAGTTCTAGACTCCCCCACCCCAGGGAAAAGACTTTGCCTACTTATCCTATCCATGCCCCTCATAATTTTGTAAACCTCTATAAGGTCACCCCTCAGCCTCCGACGCTCCAGGGGAAACAGCCCCAGCCTGTTCAGCCTCTTTGTCTAACAAAACAAAAAAAACCTGGTTGATTCCAGCATTCAGCTGTACAGATTAAGAATGCATGCAGGAGGATTTAAGGGGAAGTAATCAGAAATCAGGTAATAAAAGATCCTTGTACACACAAGGTAATCTGACCGAATCTCTGAAATGGGGACCTGCTGTATTGTTGTTTGTTGTACTGTACTGACATTCAGGCTATGAGAGTCAACAATGTTAAAATAGCAGGTCCTGCTGGAAGAACACTCATGTTCCTCATTGCACTGTGTCCACAGGCCCGTGGCTATTATATTAATAATGTTCAAGCTCTATTGAGCATTTGGTCTCCGATATCAAACAGCTGGAACTGTTGCCGGTGGCTGCTAGCTGCTATTAACTTGCCTCCTCAGAAAACAATGCAGCCCTTCAGCTAGACCAGCAGAGTCCCCAGCTGCCTGACATCAGCAATCATTTCACAGCTCCCCAGTCACAAGGGTATCCATTATCCAGCCGTGTCGCCTACAGCAGACTGCAGTCTGACGAATCTTTCCACTGCATACCTGGGTATCTCTCCCTGAAGGTTGTACACACATACACACACTCTCTCAAGCATATGCATAACCTATATCATGCACACTTATACACAGGCTTAACCATGCACACATATGCTTTCACAAACACGCACAAGGCACACGTGAATGCTCACACTAGCCAACACGTACACAGGTGTGAGTCCACATAGACAAGCACTGTCGCTCCCACACCTCTCAAATACAAACCCACACTCAATGCACAAGCATGTGTGCCTCTATTTCACACATGCAAACACACACAGGTGAATGCACAATTGCAGAGACATAGCTGCAGAAACGCATCCAGAGACATGCACAGTGGATGCACACAGCCTCTGTTTTCTCTGAACATTTATTTCCCAATGGTGTTGTTTTCAAAGACTGTGTATGGGCATGGAGTTTATTGAACAGGGGCTCCTCTGATCCCTGATCCATACAGGTTTTGGCCAGTGTTATCCTGAACTGTACACACTAGGGTTTTAATCCATTACCAGCGCTGCGCGATTGGCAGTCAGTTTCTGACAGTGTTCAGTGTTTCTGCACCAGATCTCCATTTGTCACTTCTCAGGTGTGTAACATTCTTTTACTCTCAATGTGTGTAAATTGGTCACTCTATTTCCACACCAACTAAGACGAGGGCCAGAGGGATTGAGTGAGGGAAATGGGGCTAAATCAGGCAGCACTCTCAAAGAACTGGCATTGGCATGGAGGGCTGAATGAATCATAGAATCCCGACAGTGTGGAAGCAGGCCATTTGGCCCATCAAGTCCGCACTGGCCCTCCAAAGGGTGTCCCACCCAGACCTACCCCCACAACCCTCTAGTTCCCATGACTGTCCCACCCAGCTTGCACATCCCTGGACAATTTCCCATGTCTAATCCATCTAACCCACACACCTTTGGGGGCTGTAGGAGGAAACCCACGCAGACACAGGGAGAATGGACACAGACAGTTGCCTGAAGGTAGAATCGAACCCAGGTCGCTGGCGCTGCAAGGCAGCATTGCTATCCTCTGAGCCACCATGCTCCTCCTGTGATGTCAGACCTCTGGCTGCCCTCTGATATAAATCATTCACTGTAAATCACTGTGGGCCATCCTGAGGAGGTGAGAGAGAGAGACTCCATAAAAAGTACCTGCTCCAAATGCGCATTGGAATTACTGAGGGACTGACTGGAGCTGGGGCCTGGCTGTTTAAAAGCACAGTGTCTCAGACCGAGAACCTCCACCAGATTTGCAAATGTAGCCATGAACTGAGTGTAAAGAAGCAGATGGCTGTAATGGATGGCAGATTTTAAATTTAAAATGAGTATTCCTTTCCTGTTCTCCAACACACACGCGTGCCCGAGGACTGAACTTTTAGTTAACGTACAAATCCCAACTCTGTCAGGGAGCTTATGCTTCTTTACATGATATCCACTCTCCATCTGTTACTTTCCCGTCTCATCTACGCAGGTCACGTTTGACGTGATGACAGATTAATGTCTCAATAATAGAGTTGTGATTGGATGGGGCTCGAAAGACAGGAGAAATAATGTGCATTAATGCAGTGTCTTATCCTGAGGTCAGGGCATCTCCTCAAGCTTCACATCCAATGAGTTCTTTTCGAAGAGAGATGCAATACGTGAGATCACACATTCGCACATAGACAGCTCTCAAGGCAGAAACGCAATGCAAACTCATCTGGTCCTGACTTTAGTTGCAGGAAAAGGATTGTTGGTTACTTAGACCAACATTCTAAACCAGCACTGAGGGAGTGCCGCATTGTCAGAGGGTCACTAATGAGGGAGTGCTGCACTGTCGGAGGGTCAGTAATGAGGGAGTGCCGCATTGTCAGAGGGTCACTAATGAGGGCATGTCGCACTGTCGGAGGGTCATTAATGAGGGAGTGCCGCATTGTCAGAGGGTCACTAATGAGGGCGTGTCGCACTGTCGGAGGGTGAGTAATGAGGGAGTGCCACACTGTCAGAGGGTCACTAATGAGGGAGTGTCGCACTGTCGGAGGGTCATTAATGAGGGAGTGCTGCATTGTCGGAGGGTCAGTAATGAGGGAGTGTCGCAATATCGGAGGGTCATTAAAGAGGGAGTGCCGCATTGTCAGAGGGTCACGAATGAGGGCGTGTCGCACTGTCGGAGGGTCAGTAATGAGGGAGTGCCGCATTGTCAGAGGGTCACTAATGAGGGCGTGTCGCACTGTCGGAGGGTCAGTAATGAGGGAGTGCCGCACTGTACAGGGTCAGTAATGAGGGAGTGTCGCACTGTTGGAGGGTCATTAATGAGGGAGTGCTGCATTGTCAGAGGGTCAGTAATGAGGGAGTGTCGCAATATCGGAGGGTCATTAATGAGGGAGTGCCGCATTGTCAGAGGTTCAGTAATGAGGGAGTGTCGCAATATCGGAGGGTCAGTAATGAGGGAGTGCCGCATTGTCAGAGGGTCACTAATGAGGGCGTGTCGCACTGTCGGAGGGTCAATAATGAGGGAGTGCCGCATTGTCGGACGGTCAGTAATGACGGAGTGTCGCACTATCGGAGGGTCAATAATGAGGGAGTGCCGCATTGTCGGAGGGTCATTAATGAGGGAGTGTCGCATTGTCGGTGGGTCAGTAATGAGGGAGTGTCGCACTGTCGGAGGGTCAATAATGAGGGAGTGTCGCACTGTCGGCGGGTCAGTAATGAGGGAGTGTCGCATTGTCGGAGGGTCAGTAATGAGGGAGTGTCGCACTGTCGGAGGGTCATTAATGAGGGAGTGCCGCATTGTCGGACGGTCAGTAATGAGGGAGTGTCGCACTATCAGAGGTTCAGTAATGAGGGAGTGTCGCATTGTCATAGGGTCAGTAATGAGGGAGTGTCGCACTGTCAGAGGGTCAGTGCTGAGGAAGTGTTGCACTGTCGGAGGGTCAGTGCTGAGGGAGTGTCGCACTGTCGGAGGGTCATTAATGAGGGAGTGCCGCATTGTCGGAGGGTCATTAATGAGGGAGTGTCGCACAGTCGGAGGGTCAGTAATGAGGGAGTGTCGCACTATCAGAGGTTCAGTAATGAGGGAGTGTCGCACTGTCGGAGGGTCATTAATGAGGGAGTGCCGCACTGTCAGAGGGTCAGTAATGAGGGAATGTCGCACTGTCGGAGGGTCATTAATAAGGGAGTGTCGCACTGTCGGAGGCTCAATAATGAGGCAGTGCCGCATTGTCGTAATGTCAGTAATGAGGGAGTGTCGCATTGTCGGAGGGTCATTAATGAGGGAGTGTCGCACTGTCGGAGGGTCAGTAATGAGGGAGTGCCGCATTGTCGGAGGGTCAGTAATGAGGGAGTGTCGCACTGTCGGAGGGTCAATAATGAGGGAGTGCCGCATTGTCGGAGGGTCAGTAATGAGGGAGTGTCGCACTGTCGGAGGGTCAGTAATGAGGGAATGTCACATTGTCGGAGTGTCAGTAATGAGGGAGTGTCGCACTGTCATAGGGTCATTAATGAGGGAGTGTCGCACTGTCGGAGGGTCAGTAATGAGGGAATGTCACATTGTCGGAGTGTCAGTAATGAGGGAGTGTCGCATTGTCATAGGGTCATTAATGAAGGATTATCGCACTGTCGGTGGATCATTAATGAGAGAGTGTCCCACTGTCGGAGGCTCAATAATGAGGGAGTGTCGCACTGTCAGAGGGTCAGTAATGAGGGAGTGCCGCACTGTCGGAGGGTCAGTAATGAGGGAGTGCTGCACTGTCGGAGGGTCATTAATGAGGGAGTGTCGCACTGTCGGAGGGTCAGTAATGAGGGAGTGTCACACTATCAGAGGTTCAGTAATGAGGGAGTGTCGCACTGTCGGAGGGTCATTAATGAGGGAGTGCCGCACTGTCAAAGGGTCAGTAATGAGGGAGTGTCGTACTGTCGGAGGGTCATTAATGAGGGAGTGTCGCACTGTCGGAGGGTCAGTAATGAGGGAGTGCCGCATTGTCGGAATGTCAGTAATGAGGGAGTGTCGCATTGTCGGAGGCTCAATAATGAGGAAGTGCCGCATTGTCGGAATGTCAGTAATGAGGGAGTGTCGCACTGTCGGAGGGTCAGTAATGAGGGAGTGCCGCATTGTCGGAATGTCAGTAATGAGGGAGTGTCGCATTGTCATAGGGTCAGTAATGAGGGAGCGTCACACTGTCGGAGGGTCAGTGCTGAGGAAGTGTTGCACTGTCGGAGGGTCATGATGAGGGAGTGTCGCATTGTCGGAGGGTCAGGAATGAGGGAGTGTCGCACTGTCGGAGTGTCAGTAATGAGGGAGTGTCGCACTGTCGGAGGGTCAGTAATGAGGGAGTATCGCAATGTCGGAGGGACAGTAATGAGGGAGTGTCGCACTGTCGGAGGGTCATTAATGAGGGAGTGCCGCATTGTCGGACGGTCAGTAATGAGTGAGTGTCGCACTGTCGGAGGGTCAATAATGAGGGAGTGCCGCATTGTCGGAGGGTCAGTAATGAGGGAGTGTCGCACTGTCAGAGGGTCAGTGCTGAGGAAGTGTTGCACTGTTGGAGGGTCAGTGCTGAGGGAGTGTCGCACTGTCAGAGGGTCATTAATGAGGGAGTGCCGCACTGTCAGAGGGTCAGTACTGAGGGAGTGCCGCACTGTCGGAGGGTCAGTGCTGAGGGAGTGTCGCACTGTCGGAGGGTCATTAATGAGGGAGTGCCGCATTGTCGGACGGTCAGTAATGAGGGAGTGCCGCATTGTCGGAGGGTCATTAATGAGGGAGTATCGCACTGTCGGCGGGTCAGTAATGAGGGAGTGTCGCACTATCAGAGGTTCAGTAATGAGGGAGTGTCGCACTGTCGGAGGGTCATTAATGAGGGAGTGTCGCACTGTCGGAGGGTCAGTAATGAGGGAGTGCCGCACTGTCAGAAGGTCAATAATGAGGGAGTGTCGCACTGTCGGAGGGTCAGTAATGAGGGAGTGTCGCACTGTCGGAGGCTCGATAATGAGGGAGTGCCGCATTGTCGGAATGTCAGTAATGAGGGAGTGTCGCATTGTCGGAGGGTCATTAATGAGGGAGTGTCGCATTGTCGGAGGGTCAATAATGAGGGAGTGTCGCACTGTCGGAGGGTCAGTAATGAGGGAGTGTCGCACTGTCGGAGGGTCATTAATGAGGGAGTGTCGCACTATCAGAGGTTCAGTAAGGAGGGAGTGTCGCACTGTCGGAGGGTCATTAATGAGGGAGTGTCGCACTGTCAAAGGGTCAGTAATGAGGGAGTGTCGCACTGTCGGAGGGTCATTAATGAGGGAGTGTCGCACTGTCGGAGGCTCAATAATGAGGGAGTGCCGCATTGTCGGAGTGTCAGTAATGAGGGAGTGTCGCACTGTCGGAGGGTCAGTAATGAGGGAGTGCCGCACTGTCAGAGGCTCAATAATGAGGGAGTGCCGCATTGTCGGAGGGTCAGTAATGAGGGAGAGTCGCACTGTCGGAGTGTCAGTAATGAGGGAGTGTCGCACTGTCGGAGGGTCAGTATGAGGGAGTGTCGCACTGTCGGAGGGTCAGTAATGAGGGAGTGTTGCACTGTCAGAGGGTCAGTAATGAGGGAGTGTCGCACTGTCGGAGGGTCAATAATGAGGGAGTGCCGCATTGTCGGACCATCAGTAATGAGGGAGTATCGCACTGTCGGAGGGTCAGTAATGCGGAGTGTCGCACTGTCGGAGGGTCATTAATGAGGGAGTGTCGCATTGTCGGCGGGTCAGTAATGAGGGAGTGTCGCACTGTCGGAGGGTCAGTAATGAGGGAATGTCACATTGTCGGAGTGTCAGTAATGATGGAGTATCGCACTGTCATAGGGTCATTCATGAGGGAGTGTCACACTGTCGGAAGGTCAGTAATGAGGGAGTGCCGCACGTCGGAGGGTCAGTGCTGATGGAGTGTCGCACTGTCGGAGGGTCAGTAATGAGGGAGTGTCACACTGTCGGAGGGTCATAAATGAAGGAGTGTCGCAGTCTCGGAGGGTCAGTAATGAGGGAGTGGTGCACTGTCATAGGGTCATTCATGAGGGAGTGTCACACTGTCGGAAGGTCAGTACTGAGGGAGTGTCGCACTGTCAGAGTGTCAGTAATGGTGGAGTGTCGCACTGTCGTAGGGTCATTAATGAGGGAGTGTCACACTGTCGGAAGGTCAGTAATGAGGGAGTGCCGCACGTCGGAGGGTCAGTGCTGATGGAGTGCCGCATTGTCGGAGGGTCATTAGTGAGGGAGTGTCGCACTGTCGGAGTGTCAGTAATGAGGGAGTGGTGCACTGTCGGAGGGTCAGTAATGAGGGAGTGGTGCACTGTCGGAGTGTCAGTAATGAGGGAGTGTCGCACTGTCGGAGTGTCAGTAATGAGGGAGTGGTGCACTGTCTGAGGGTCAGGAATGAGGGAGTGCCGCACTGTCGGATGGTCAGGAATGAGGGAGTGTTGTATGACAGTGCGGCACTCCCTCAGTACTGGTTTAGAATGTCGGGCTAATTAACCAACAATCCTTCTCTTGCAAATAAAGTCAGGTCCAGATGAGTTTGCATTGCGTTTCTGCCTTGAGAGCTGTCTATGAGCGAATGTGTGATCTCACATACTGCATCTGACTACACTGTTGGTGGGTTTGTAGAGGCTGAATGGCCTTCTCCTGCTCCTATGATCTTAGTATTTATTTCCTCCGGCAATCTGTGGGGATAAGGTCATGCACTAACAGATGAACATACAGCAGCCTCCTGAGAAGCTGAGTTGTCATCTCAGCTGGAAGACACTGAGGGTTACCTGGTTCTCTCTCCACAGATGGTGCCCACCTCTGGAGCTCTTCCGAGTTTGTTCAGATCTTTGGCATCTGCAGTATTTTGCGTTTGGAACTATTGGCCCAGATGTGCCAGTAGCTGCCAATCTGCACCAAATTAACCTGAAATCTTGCTTCGTTTCCTCATTCCACAGAGGTTACCTGGCTGCTTCAGTAACTTTTTAAGTCACTGATAACTGTCACTGATCTTGTTTCAGAAAGTCCAGCGACTGATGGTTATAGAGGGATCTGATCAGCCTAAAAGCATCACACAGACACACACACAGACACAGACACACACAGACACACCCACACAGACACACCTACACCCACATACAGACACACACACACACACACACCAACACACACACAGAC
>NC_057749.1:14945312-14981258 GCF_004010195.1 Chiloscyllium plagiosum
CACACTCTCTCACACACACACATACACACACACTCTCATACACACACACACATACGCACACACTCACACATCTCAGATATACACACTTGCACTCACATACACAAACACACTCATACACACACTCACACGCACTCTCAGACACGCACATATACAGTCTCGCACATACACACATTCACATACACACACTCACTCACACACACTCACACATACACACTTTCAGACACACACATACACAGTCACACACTCACACAGACTCTCAGAAACATACACTCACACGCCCTCTCAGAGACACACACACCCTCTCAGACACATACACAGACAGAAACACACACACCCCAGATGGAGCGTGTGCATTCACAGACAGTCGAGAGGCCATTTGGCGCATTGTGACTGCATTTGTAAAAGGAGGCAGCCTGTCGAATCGACCCTCCTAGGCCCTGCTCTTGTTGCCCTGTAGGTTAGAGCTGGCCAATTACATATTCAAATACTTTTTAAATGGGAGTAAGGTTTCTGCCTCTCCCTCGCTTTCAAACAGTAACCACAGCATTTTGCATGCTCTTAAAAATGAAAACCGACCGGGATATGATTAAACATGCTCGCAGCGAAGTCTCCCCTGTCAAGCTGATGAATCAAACAGAAGCCATTGCAATTCCACAATGGATATGATCTAACCTCGAGGGTCAGCAGTTAGCACCCACAGTGTAACACCTAATGTCTCTTTAACAAGACAGCTCTGAGAATCTCACCCTCCGCAGAAAATAATTGTGGGGGACAGGAGCGAGAGGGTGTCTCGAAGTAGGAAGGAAAGCTGAGGAATTAAAGGAAGGTTGATTCAGAATAAGTAAAGAGATTTGTGTTGGGGTCATTTTAGCTTAGTTTGGGAGTAAAACCAACAAACCCATGGTTTGGATATGTCGGCCCATTGTGAGATTGAAAAAAAATTATCAGATAATTGCACTGGAGTGTACATTATACAGAAAAGGTATCTAACTCTGTGCTGTCCCTGTCCTGGGAGTGTTTGATGGGGACAGTGCAGAGGGAGCTTTACTCTGTATCTAACCCTGTGCTGTCCCTGTCCTGGGAGTGTTTGATGGGGACAGTGTAGAAGGAGCTTTACTCTGTATCTAACCTCATGCTGTCCCTGTCCTGGGAGTGTTTGATGGGGACAGTGTAGAGGGAGCTTTACTCTGTATCTAACCCTGTGCTGTCCCTGTCCTGGGAGTGATAATTATCCTCAGCCTCAATGACCAAGGTGTTGGGGTGGATGTGGTGTGTTTGATGCTCCTCACAAGCACTCACACATGGGAACGTGAGTGTGGTATCATGTTGACTCAGTCTGTGTGCTCAGGCAAGTTGGGGCGACGTCAGTGATTTAAGGGAAATATGGATTTGCGTTTACATCACGCCGCATATGGCATGGGGAGAGAGACTACATTTGGCTCCATCCACTCACTATGAACCCAGCAGCCATTTTATCTGAGGGCTGGACACAGTGGTAACGGTGGGAGATTTGAGCGGACTGATCTGCGGTGAGTATTTTAGTTACTGGGCGAAGATGCAAGTGATTCGGAGACACTGTCTCGTGGTAAATCACACACAAGGCACCCTGTAGCCAGGCTCTGATGGTGATTAGTGATGTCTCCCAGACAGAGTGGGAAAGGCTAATCCTCCCTCTCACTCACCAGTATACCACATTGTCATAGCAACCACACACACCTCTGCTCAACCGAAAAGGAGCAGCTATTCAAAATAAGGGGCTATTTGGAAGGTTTCTGTGCAGACGTCAATCTAGGTTGGGAGTTCAGGGTTTCGTGTCCTGGGCGGCACTTAGACCTCAAAGTCAGGTTACCATAGGCCCAGTCTCTGTCCTAAAGGGAGAGGGGGCTGGTGGTGGTTTAACCTGAGGGTCAACATGCCTCAGGCAAGGGCAGAGATTGAGAAGGAGAATCCTTTGTGGTGACCCCAGCCCTGCGCAGGAATTGAACCCAAGCTCTTTGACATCGTTCTGCATTGCAAAACCAGCTGTCCGGCCAACTGACTTTCTTGATCCCAAGCACTCCAACAAAGACACAGTTTCAATTGGCTTGTTGTTTGTGGGTGCTTGCTGTGCATAAAATGGCTGCCTTCTTGGCTATGTTCGAACAATGGCGACACTCCAGCCCCACATCCTGGGCTGTAAAAACACTTTGACCCCGGTCCGAATGGCTGACTCGGAGCTTGTCCAGTGATCACAACCTGATGACAGATTTATCCTTTGTCATTCTGGTGATAACCAGATTAGACTGATGACATTGTTAGACTTCATTCAAACATTGCGTGAAAAACACACAAAAAAAGAGTGAACAATTGAAGTTACGTCCAATTTTCTTTTTAAAGAACCAATTAGATGTTGAAACCCCGGAAGAACTTATCGCTCCACCCCATACCTGCATTTTGGTCAATCAGACCATAAGGCTGTGCTCCTTCTCCCAGCTCCCAAGCAGAAACTGAGGCATGAGGATCTGGTACAGAGATCAGACAGTGCTGGCCTAAGGTAATGGGTGAGGTCCTATGCTTGGAGTCAGTGGACTGGCCCATATTCAAGAACTCAGTGGCCAACCAAAATGAATGTGCCACAACTATCACAGACTTCCTCAGTAAGTGTGTCGAGGGCTGTGTGCCAAAGAAGTTACTCAGAGTGTTCCCCAACTGGAAACCATGGACAAACCAGGAGATCCACTCCCCACTGAAGCCCAGGTCTGAGGTGTACAAGTCGGGTGACCCTGACCTATACAGGAAATCCAGGTACGACCTTCACAAAGGCATCAGAGACTGAACTAGGGTTGTTGTGATTCTGTTCGCCGAGCTGGGAATTTGTGTTGCAGACGTTTCGTCCCCTGTCTAGGTGACATCCTCAGTGCTTGGGAGCCTCCTGTGAAGCGCTTCTGTGATGTTTCCTCCGGCATTTATAGTGGTTTGTCTCTGCTGCTTCCGGTTGTCAGTTCCAGCTGTCCGCTGTAGTGGCCGGTATATTGGGTCCAAGTCGATGTGTTTGTGATAGAATCTGTGGATGAGTGCCATGCCTCTAGGAATTCCCTGGCTGTTCTCTGTTTGGCTTGTCCTATTATAGTAGTGTTGTCCCAGTCGAACTCACATGCAGATGACAAGCAACATGAGTTCGACTGGGACAATATTACTATTATAGGACAAGCTGAAAATGTGTTGCTGGAAAAGCGCAGCAGGTCATTCCTGAAGATGGGCTCATGCCCGAAACGTCGATTCTCCTGCTCCTTGGATGCTGCCTGACCTGCTGCGTTTTCCAGCAACACATTTTCAGCTCTGATCTCCAGCATCTGCAGTCCTCACTTTCTCCTATTATAGGAAAAGCCAAACAGAGAACAGCCAGGGAATTCCTAGAGGCATGGCACTCATCCACAGATTCAATCAATAAGCACATCAACCTGGACCCAATATACCAGCCACTGCAGCGGACAGCTTGAACTGACAACCGGAAGCAGCAGAGACAAACCACTACAAATGCCAGAGGAAAGATCACAGAAGCGCTTCACAGGAGGCTCCCAAGCACTGAGGATGTCACCGAGACAGGGGACAAAACGTCTGCAACACAAATTCGCAGCTCGGCGAACAGAACCACAACAACGAGCACCCGAGCTACAAATCTTCTCACAAACTTTGAACTGAAGTAGAGTCCCAGACTGACTTTACGAACACACCATCGACTGTGGCAAGGCTCACACAATATAATGGCTACAAAGTCAATTTGAATAGAATCACTGACAACAATCCATCCCTCCCCAGTGAGCTCAATGCATTCTCTGCTCGTTTTGAACAACAAGTCAATGGAATGATGTCACTTTACCCCGACAGCCTCAGGTGCCCCTGTACCCACAGTCATTGCTGCCGGGGTCAGATCAGCCTACTCGAGGGTCAACCTACAGAAGGGGACTGGCCCAAATGGAGTCCTGGGGTGTGCACTCAGATCCTGCACAGACCAGGTGGTGGGAGTGTTTGCAGACATCTTTACCCTCTCCTTACTCCAATGTGAGGTTCCCAACCGCTTCAAGAAGAACCTCACCATCATCCTGGTGCCAAAGGAAGACCAGGCAGCTTGCCTTAATGCCTACCGCCCAGTAGCTTTGACACACAGAGGCTAGTCATGGCCCACCCCAACTCCAGCCTCCCAGACTGCCTTGATCCACTACAATCCCCCTACAATAGGTCCACAGAAGGCAACATCTCCCTGGCTCTACACTCATCACTGGACATCTGGAAAACAAGGACACCTATTGGCTCTAGCTCTGCCTTCAACATCATAATTCCAACAAAGCTCATCTCCAAACTCCAAGAGCTAGGACTCTGCTTCCCCCTCTACAACTGGATCCTCGACTTCCTGACCAACAGACTACAGTCAGTAAGGATAAGCAATAATCCTCCACAATAATCCTCACTACCGGTGCCCCGCAAGGATGTGCACTAGGCGTCCTACTATACCTCTTATACAAACATGACCATGTGGCCAAACTCAGCTGTAATTTCATTCTCAATATTGGTGATGACATCACCTTATTGGGTTGGAACTTAAGTAACAAGATGGAGCACCGGAATGAGATAGGGAGCTTAGCAGTGTGGTGTAAGGACAACCTCTCCCTCAATGTCAGCAAAATAAAGGAGTTGGTCATTGACTTCAGGGAGCGGAGTGGAGGACATACCCCTGTCTGTATCAATGGGGCTGAACTAGAGGTGGTCAAGAGCTTCAAGTTCCAAGGAGAAAATATCACCCACAATCTATCTTGGTCTATCCACATTGATGCTACAGTCAAGAAAGTACACCAACGCCTCTCCTTCCTCAGATGGAAGTCAGCATGTCCACAAAGACTCTTGCTAAGTTTTATAGATGCACTAAAGAAAGCATTTTACCGGGATGCATCACAGCTTGGTATGGCAACTGCTCTGCCCAGAACCATAACAAACTACCAAGAGTCATGAGCACAGCCCAGCCCATCACGTGAACTAGCTTTCCATCCATTGACTCTGTCTGCACTTCCCTCTGCCTTGGAAAAGTAACCAACCTAATCAAGGACGCCCCCCCACCCCGGTTATACTCTCTTCCACCCTCCTCCAGAAGGTACAAAAGTCTGAAAACATGTACCAACATATCCCAATAGATTCAAGAACAGCTTCTTCCCCGCTGTTATCAGACTTATGAACAGACCGCTCATATATTAGAGTTGATCCTTCTCTGCACCTTCTCTGTAGCTGTAACACTATATTCTGCACTCTGTTCTATTACTTATGTAATTACTATGTAATTTGCCCCGATAGCACACAAAACAAAACTTTTCACTGCATCTTGGTATATGTGACAATAATAAATCAAATCAAATCATAAGTGGAAATAGATTATTGCTATTTGTGAAATGCAGTGATATAAGTGCAGCAAGCCCTACATTGACATATTCGCCATTGCAGTTTGATAATCATCTCCCTCTAAGGGTTCATTCAAAACTCTGGTTCAGGAAAATAATCGAGTCAAGTACTTGCTTAGATGGTGGGTAAATGTAGTTGCAGGTATTTCATCGTCCCTGGTTAGTAAGATGGTGGCTCTATGTTTGACAAGCCCACAGGTGCTGCTGCTGGGTTTAGAGGCAAAGAAATCCACAGAACACAATCTGTCTTGGGTAAGGCACATCGCAGATCTGGCAGTGTCCCTGATGTCCACACAGTGTTCCTCTTAGACCAGATGAGCCTCAGGTTTCTTTGTTTAACCTTTTATTCTTACACGCACATATCAAGAAGATAGTGTACAGCTCAAATACTTTTGCAAGAACAAAGGTTTATATTATTTTTATAGATAACTATTGCAGGTAACTCACCCTCCCATTCCCACCCTATCATCATTCACATTCCAAGTTAGTAAGTTGAAATGTACCACAAACACCATTTCAGCAAGGCTGTGGGTCTTTGGCTCTTTAATAATTATCCAGGGAAGTGTGCCCGCTCACTCTAAGCTGTGACCCTTTCACATTAAGATTGATTTCCTGGATCAGTTCCGTTTGCCATGCAGACTAATTCCAAGATCCAGAAACACATCATCTTCTTCACTGGGTAGCTTAGGTATTCAGCACTTAATAAAACAAAACTTAGTAGCTTGTGCACTGTTTGTACAGGGAGACAGATAGACACATATACACACATACACAGTCTCTCATACAACTCGCTCATTCACACACACACGCGAATAAAATCACACACAGTCACAGACATTCTGTCTCACACACAACACATGCACACACAGTCTCTCTCTCACACACACACACTCACAGATACTCTCTCTCACACACTCGCCACTCACACATGCACACAATTACATGATTCACAAGACACATATAAACATAACATATACAGAGACATCTCCATATAAACACGCAAAGAGATGTGTACCTATAAAGGACAAACACACAACACATATACAAAGTTACACACACTGTCGCTGATACATATATATGCACACAAACACACACCTGCTGTCAATAACATTTGCAATAACATTAGCAAATCTGCTGATGATACTAAGCTGGGTGGCAGGGTGAAATGTGATGAGGATGTTAGGAGATTACAGGGTGACCTGGACAAGTTAGGTGAGTGGTCTGATGCATGACAGATGCAGTTTAATGTGGATAAATGTATGGTTATCCACTTTGTTGGCAAGAACAGGAAGGCAGATTACTACCTCAATGGAATCAATTTAGGTAAAGGGGCAGTACAGAGAGATCTGGGTGTTCTTGTACACCAGTCAATGAAGGTAAGCATGCAGGTACAGCAGGTAGTGAAGAAGGCTAATAGCATGCTGGCCTTCATAACAAGAGGGATTGAGTATAGAAGCAAAGAGGTTCTTCTGTGGCTGTACAGGGCCCTGGTGAGACCACACCTAGAGTACTGTGTGCAGTTCTGGTCTCCAAATTTGAGGAAAGAAATTCTGGCTATTGAGGGAGTGCAGCATAAGTTCACGAGGTCAATTCCTGGAATGGCGGGATTACCTTACGCCGAAAGACTGGAGCGACTGGGCTTGTATACCCTTGAGTTTAGAAGACTGAGAGGGGATCTGATTGAGACATATACGATTATTAAAGGATTGGATACTATGGCGGCAGGAAACATGTTTCCGCTGATGGGTGAGTGCTGAACCAGAGGACACAGCTTAAAAATACGGGGTAGACCATTTAGGACAGAGATGAGGAGAAACTTCTTCACCCAGAGAGTGGTGGCTGTGTTGAATGCTCTTCCCCAGAGAGCAGTGGAGGCCCAGTCTCTGGATTCATTTAAGAAAGAGTTGAATCGAGCTCTCAAGGATAGTGGAATCAAGGGTTATGGAGATAAAGCAGGAACAGGATACTGATTAAGGATGATCAGCCATGATCATATTGAATGGTGGTGCAGGCTCGAAGGGCAGAATGGCCTACTCCTGCACCTATTGTCTATTGTCTATTGTCCCACTTACAGAGGTACACACACCGACACACAGGGATGGCACACACCCATGTACCCCGAGTAAGAGTTCATAAAATCCCTACAGTGTGAAAACAGAGCCTTTGGCCCAACAAGTCCACACTGACCCTCCAAGAGTAACCCACCCCCTATATTTACCCCTGAACAATGTACCTAACCTACACATCCTTGAGCACTATGGGAAATTTAGCATGGCCAATTCACCTAATCTGCATATCTTTATATTGTGGGAGGAAGCCCAAACAGACAAAATGTGCAAAATCCACACAGACAGTCAGCCAAGGCTGGATTTGAACCCAGGTCCCTGGCGCTGTGAGGTAGCAGTGCTAACAACCAAGTCACCATGCTGCCCAGAGCATGTGGTGAACTGTTCAAAGCACCATTAATCAACAAGCCATTTCTTTCTGAGATGACGTGACATTACCAGTGAACACAAGACTGTAAAGCCATGATCTAGTTTTCAGTATTCACTGCATCAAAACGCAGTCATTCCATTACTCTTAATTTCTCTGTCAAACATTTGTCTCTCATTGTGAAGAAGGTCAATCACATCGTTGCACTAATAGTCACAAATCAATATTTTATTATTAGCTTAAAATGAACTCATTTATTACAGAACAATGATGCTTCATTTACCAACATGTCAACCTGCCCCAGTTAGTGTTCAAGAAGTTTCACAATCTAGACTGTCACTCCAACAGGAAGGACTGAGGTAAGATATGATGGAAAATGTCTGGGGAGACAATGGCCCAGTGATATTATTGCTGGACTGTTAACTCAGAGACCCAGATAAAGTTCTGGGGACCTGGGTTTGAAATCCTGGCCTTCATAACAAGAGGAATTGAGTATAGAAGCAAAGAGGTTCTTGAAATCCTGCCATGGTAGATGGTGGAATTTGAATTCAGTGAATATCTAGAATTAAGAATCTAATGATGATCACGTGTTGATTGTTGGAAAAATCCATCTGGTTCACTAATGACCTTGAGGGAAGGAAACTGTCATCCTCACCTGGTCAGGCCTACATGTGACTCCAGACCCACACCAATGTGGTTGATTCTTAACTGCCCTCTGGGTAATTAGGGATGGGGAATAAATACTGGCCTAGCCAGCAACATCCACACCCTGTGAATGAATAAAGAAAAAATAAATCTAAATAAAAACTGAAAGAACTGTGGATGCAACAGAGATTGCTGGAAAAGCTCAGCAGGTCTGGCAGCATCCAGGGAGAGAAATCAGAGATAATGTCTCAGTCAAATTACCCTTTACAACAATTTGTGTTTTTGATGGAAAATCAAGTGAGATATTACGCTGACGTTTTGTCTGTTAGTAAAAGATTCTGTGACTGAGAAGGGTTTAACAATAGATAGAGAGAAACTATTTCTGCTTGACTGTTGGGACAGTCAGGTTTACATCTGATCCCCTTATGAATGCTTGGCTGCATTTTAAATGATCAGGATTTGTATTGGGGGAGGAGTCTGTATAGATGACAGTTTTAAGAGGTTATTAAAGGATGAGCTGCTTTTGTTGTGGTAAGTAAAATATTTTTTTTTCAATAGATGGACAACTGGAGGGAGTTTGTATTTTCTGAATGGATTTACATGAACGAGAGTTTATTTTTCAGTCTCAAGAGTGTTTGAGTGAGACATCTATGAGATTGATCCTTTTTCTCCCACTGAATACAGTGCATGTGGTGGATATTGTCAGAAGTCACGCAACACCAGGTCCAACAGGTTCATTTATAATCACAAGCTTTCGGAGCAGCGCCGTTGGATTATAACCTGGTGTCATGTGACTTCTGATAGCGTGCAGCAGCCACCACAGAGGAGCTATGGGAAAAGGTCCCAGGTTAAAGCCTTGTATCATTGTGCACCAACGAGCTTGACATAATGTGGAATCATCTGAGCTGTGAGTCCAACAAGGATTTCACACTGTGAGCATCGAATAAAATTTTATTGAGGCACAACAGATTGGAATGTGGTGTGTGAAGAAGAGTTTATTTCAGTAATTTTCAATAATGAAATGTCCAGATAACGTTTTAAGGTGTTGACTAGTGGATAATGCCTGAATACAGGCCTAGTGGCTCAGCCGCTAGCACGGCTGCCTCGCAGCACCAAGGACCCAGGTTCAATTCCAGCCTCAGGCGATTGGCTGCGTGGAGTTTGTACATTCTTGCCATGTCTGCGTGGGTTTCCTCCGGGTGCTCTGGTTTCCACCACATGTGCAGCTAAGGTGGATTGCCCAGAGTGCCCAGGGATATGCAGGTGAGGTGGGTTAGCTGTGACGAACGTAGGGTTACAGGGATAGGGTGGGGTGTGTCTAGGTAGGATGCTGCTGGGGGCTCAGTGCATGTTCAATAGCCTCTTTCTGCACTGTTGGGATTCGGTGATTCTCAAACACGCAGTTCAAAACACATCATGTTGACAGATTCCTGTAAGTTAAAAGCAAAATGCGGCTGTAAATCTAAAACAAAAGCAGAGAGTACTGCAGAAACTCAGCAGGTCTGGCAGCACCTGTGGAGAGAGATGAACGATGTTTATCTTCGGAGTCCCGTGAATCTTGCCTCGGAGGCTTTTTATTTCACAGATTGCCATCTGTGTGACTGAAGAACGCTTGCATTACAATCAAGTCGGGAGTTCTCAGACTGATCAAACCCTCACTCACACATCGGCTGGATTCTATCTAATCTTTAAGACAAACACTAGTGCGTATTGACTAGGTTGCCACTTCCTGCCAGATTGGAACATCCATCATTTAAGACCCCTCCTGGGAATCCCGTATGCATAATACAGGAGTGATTTAGAGAAACATGAACAAGCTTGTGTTTATACAGCACCATTCATGGCTTCAGGAATCTCTCAAAGTGTTTTAGGGGCACCATCATATTGATTCAGCAACCAAAGTGTTATTTGGCATGTTTTAGATTCATCTGAGGGAGCAGGGGTGGGATGAGTTGGGGGGGGGGTGTGGGCCTTGTTTAATGATTCAGTCCAAAGATGGTACTTTTAACAAGACAACGTTCCACTGGAGTGTTCGTGCTCATTGTTGCTTTCAAGGCCTGGAGTGGACCTTGGACCCAGAACATTCCTGACTCCGAGGCAGGAATATCACCCATTAAGCCACATCGCAATGTTGCACCAAACTCGTCACCAATTGACTAATCCTACTGAGCATTGTCAAGGGTTGGCTATTTCCCCCCATTGAGATGTGGGTGTTACTGGCTAACACCAGGGGGGCATTTATTGCCCATCTCTAATTGCCCTTGGACTAAGCAGTTTACCCAATCATTTCAGATCCAACCTCATTGCTGTGAGACTGGAGTCACGTGTAGGCCAGACCAGGGAAGGGCAGTATATTTCCTTCACCATTAGTGAATCTGAAGGGTCTTTACAACAGTTGAGGATGATTCTGTGGTCACCAAAAATGAGACTAACCTTGAATTCTGGGTTGTTTTTCTTATATCCAGAAGTGTTCGAACATAGAACATAGAACAGTACAGCACAGAACAGGCCCTTCAGCCCACGATGTTGTGCCGACTATTCAAGTGATGTTCTTGTTTAAAGAAACTGCAAATCCGGCAGTGAAATTTTGAGTCTGGTTACTCTTTATCGGAACTCTGAAGAAGGGCCATTGGATCCAAAATGTTAACTCTGCTTTCTCTCTCCACAGAAGCTGCCAGACCTGCTGAGTTTCTTCCAACAATTTCCACCTTTTGTTTCAGATCTCTGGCATCCAAAGCTCTTCATTTTATTACAAACATTTTTTTTCCCTCCTAAGGATATAGAGCCGTGGGAGGTGAATGGAGGTAAGATCTCTTTAAGTAATGGGACAGACTATAGGGGCTGAATGTCCTTCTTCTGTCTCTGTGTTCTGCATTGTTTGATTACATCAAAATCTTGTTGTTTCAATAGCCAAAGGGCAAAGGAGCAGAGGAAAATGGAAAGGAAGAGATAATTCATCCATTTTTTAAACTCCTGAAACATCTTATTAACAACTCATTGCAGTAACTGCAGTTTGATGAGCTACATTTCACTGTGCAGTCTTTGTAAAAAGCATTACTTTCCTTGACAAAACAGCCCTTTAATAGTTGGTGTTGAGCATAGTGCAGTTGGCACTTAAAGATCTTTCTGCAGCTCTGCATTGTCTTTCAAAGTCGATCAATCCCATTGCAGCCGGGAGAACATGACATTATACTATTAAAGTCTGAACTCCCGCTGATCCTTACAGCTTCTCATTGGAGGTAAGTGCAGCAGTGCCCTAACCTGAGAAGCAGCAGCCAATCTATATTCCAATCAGGTTCAATATGTCTGCTCTACTGTCTGTGTCCCAGGAAAACCACTTTGACTCATTGAGTTATACAGCATGGGAATAGACCCTTCGGTCTAACCAGTCCATACCGAACATAATCCCAAACTAAACTAGTCCCACCTTCTTGCTCCTAGCCCATAAAAGGGCAGCACCATTGGTTAGCACTGCTGCCTCACAGCGATAGGGACTCGATTCCACCCTCGGACGACTGTCTGTGTGGAGTTTGTATGTTTTCTCTGTGTCTGCATGGGTTTCCTCCAGATGCTCCGGTTTCCTCCCACAATCCAAAGATGTGCAGGTCAGGTGTACTGGCCAAGCTAAATTGCCCATAGTGTCCAGGGATGTGAAGGATATGGTGGGCCAAAGGGTAGAGAATGTGTCTTGGTGGGATGCGCTTCAGAGGGTCAGTGTGAACTTGATGGGCTGAATACCCTGCTTCCACACTGTAGGATTCTATGAATCTATGTCCCTCCAAACCTTTCCTATTCATGTATTTATTCAAATGTCTTTTAAACATTGTAACTATGTCCATGTCCACCACTTCCTCAGGAGGTTCATTCCACATGCAAATCACCCTCTGTGTAAAAAGGTTGCCCCTCGTGTCTTTTTTAAATTTCTCTCCTCCCACCTTAAAAATCTGCCCCCTAGTCTTGAAATACCCAATCCTAGGGAAAAGACAACTACCATTAACCCTATCTATACCACTCAATATTTTCTAAACTTCTATAAGGTCACCTCTCAACCTCCTACACTCCAGTGAAAAAAGGTCTCAGCCTATCCAGCCTTTCTTTATAACGTAACTGAAACATTCTATACCCAGCAACATCCTGGTAAATCTCTTCTGAACCCTCTCCAACTTAATAATATCCTTCCTATAACTGGGTGACCAGAACTGGATACGGTATTCCAGAAGAGGCCTGTACAAACTCAATGAATTCCAAACTCCTGCACTCTAAGGACTGAGCAACGAAGGCAAGCGTGCCAAATGCCTTTTTAACCAGCCTGCCTAAACGGGATGCAAACGCCAAAGTATTATGTACCTGAACTCCTAATTCCTCTGTTCTACAACACTACCCTATAACCAATGAAATTTGGAGAATCGGATGTTAGGGAATGGGTGGGTGGTATGATTGGGGGTGAGGCAAATGTGGGGCAGAGAGATATGTGTGGTAATAGGGAAGCAGGGAGCAAGAACATGGGGGCAGAGAGGGAAGGGTGAAAGGGAGAGTGCATAGAGTAGAGGGAGAGGGAGAATGAAGGATGGAGTGTAGGAAGGAAGAAGGAGGGTGGGGAGGGAGAGGGGAAAGAGTGGAGGGAAAGGTAGAAGGGTGGATTGAGGGGAGAAGATGGAGAAAGAGATGAGGAATGTGGAAGGGAAGGGTGGATGGGGTGGGGGATGGTTAAGTGCAAGAGGTTGGGGGGAATGTGAAGGTAAAGGGTGACAGGGTCTAAGCTACTAAAATAAATATCCTATTTTCATAAAATATTAAAAGCTATATCTAAGATATTAGAGCCAAGGGGCTGTATGGGACTGATATTTCACTGCCCATTTTCCTGCTTCCTCTGTAATGGCTGTCTACAGAATTTAAATGCGCTTCAAAGTTAATTTAATTCCTTCCACTCACAAGCCACCTAGATATTGAGCAAATGTCTCTCACCTCCCTATTTCCATCCTTGCTCATTCAAACACAATTTTCAATCCAAAAGTCTGACCTGGCTTTAAAATCAGAAAGCAATTTCTGGTCTTTGCCATGTAGCAGAACATGAGCTTATAGACTGGTTTCACCTCCACTGAGGATTATGGGTAGGAACAGCCACCATTTAAATACAGACTTCAGAAGCACTCTGATGGCTGGGTGTTGCCAGATGTGGGACTGGATTGTACCAACAAGATATCCTCAGCTTTGAGTGTCATGCTGTCTTAGCAAAGCTCCATTGGATTGTCAACAGAGATGGCCCCGCTCATCCTTAATGTTTTGGGTTAGGAGGAATCAATCCAGGCTGCTACAGATCCTTAGCACCGAAGAAGTTGTACAATGTCAGTGGGGACCTGGACTGGATGTAATGTTAGTTTGTTTTTAAAGAATCCAAAACACCAAGCATTTGCTAAAAAACTGAAGCCACAAGGTTTATTTGAAGAACATGAAACCTGGCAACTACACAGTAGTTTAAGTAGTCAGTTAAGTTAAAGAATTAAAATAACAATTAACTTAGTCAGTTGCAATCTAAACCAAGCTTCTAAAATCTAATTTCCTTCTGCATCCACTATCTCAAAAATACAAGTTAAATACTTAGCTGAAATTGGAAAATTAACCACTTGGCCTCATAAGCTTCAAGCTTCTTAAAACATTGACATTTCTTGGACTTCCCTCTTACTTTTGGTAAGTTTGTCCCTACAAGTCTCTTTCAACCAGCTTACATCAAAAAAACCTCCCTACTCAGTGCAGGTTTCTCAAGGATCTTAAATGTTGGTCAGAATGTTCCTGGTTCTAATTTTTTTTTAATTCTGAAGTTTTGTCTCTAAAAGTCTCACTCACTCTCCCTCTCTTTCTCAACCTGGGTATACCAGAAGGTCAACTCACTGTTAGGATCTCTTAAGTGAACACAATTTCAGCTGAACTTTGTTTGAGAGAAGTGTTTTCTCTTCTGGATGTAGCTTGATCCAAAACCTAAATCTAAACATAGAATCACTCCCTGGAGTTCATGTTTACATTGCTTTTGTGGGCCCAATGTTTGTCTCCCATGCAACCTGGTCATAAGAACATAAGAACTAGGAGCAGGAGTAGGCCGTCTGACCCTTCCAGCCTGCTCCACCATTCAATAAGATCATGGCTGATCTTCTCATGGCCTCAGCTCCATGGCCTCAGCTCCACTTACTCGCCCACTCACCGTAACCCTTAATTCCTTTACTGTTCAAAAAAAATCTATCTTAGCTTTAAAACATTTACTGAGGAAGCCCCCATTACTTCACTGGGCAGGGAATTCCATCGATTCACAATCTTCTGGGTGAAGAAGTTCCTTCTCAATTCAGTCCTAAATCTGCTCCCATTAACTTAGAGGCTGTGCCCTCTTGTCCTAGTTTCAACCGTCAGGGGTAACATCCTTTCTACTTCTATCTTATGTATTCCCTTCATAATTTTAAATGTTTCTATAAGATTCCCCCCTCATTCCTCTACATTCCAATGAACATAATCCCAGTCTACTGAGCCTCTCCTCATAAGCCAACCCTATCAACCCCAGAATCAACCTGGTGAACCTCCTCTGCACCCCCTGCAGTGCTGGTACATCCTTTCTCAAGTAAGGAGACCAAAACTGCACGCAGTACTCCAGGTGTGGCCTCACCAACACCCTGTACAGCTGCAGCATAACCTTCCTGCTTTTAAACTCAAGCCCTTTAGCAATGAAGGACAAAATTCCATTTGTCTTCCTAATTACCTGTTGCACCTGCAAACCAACCTTCTGTGATTCATGCACAAGGACACCCAGGTCCCTCTGCACACCAGTGGGTTGCAAGTTTTTACCATTGAAGTAATTACCATTACTGTTATTCCTTCCAAAATGGTGGCTTCACACTTATTAACATTGTACTCCATCTGCCAGACCTTTGTCCATTCATTAAAACTATCTATGTCCCTCTGCAAAGTTTCACAGTCCTTTGCATCCTTCACTCTACCACGCATTTTAGTGCCATCTGCAAACTTTGACACACTACACGTGATTCCCCAACTCCAAATCATCTATGTAAATTGTGAATAATTGCAGTCCTAACACTGATCCCTGAGGCACACCGTTAGTCACTGATTGCCAACCAGAATAGCATTTATTTATTCCCACTGCTTCCTGTTAGTTAATCAATCCTCATTCCATGCTAATACATTGCCCATAACACCTTGCATCATTATCTTATACAGCAACCTTTTGTGCGGCACCTTGTCAAATGCCTTTGGAAATTTAGATACACCACATCTACTGGATCCCTGTTGCCCACCATGTTCATAACGTCTTAACAGAATTCAAATAGACTCGTTAAGCATGACCTGCCCTTCATGAACCATGCTATTTCTATCTAGATGCCTTGCTACCTCTTCCTTGATAATAGACTCAAGCATTTTCACCACTAGCGAAGTTAAGCTAACTGGTCTCTATTTCCCCATCTTTTGTCTACCTCCCTTTTTAAATAGTGGTGTCGCATTTGCTGTTTTCCAATCTGCTGGGACTGCCCCAGTGAATTTCGGAAAATTTTACATGTACATTTGTTATTTCTCCCGGCATGTCTTTTAGCACCCTGGGATGCATTCCAGCAGGGCCAGGAGACTTGCCTACCTATACTCTATTAGCTTGCCCAACACTACCTCATTCATGATAATGATTGTTTCCAGGTCCTCACCTACCTCCATCTCTTTGTCAATTACTGGCATGTTATTCACATCCTCCACTGTGAAGACCGATACAAAATTCAATACCTCGGCCATTTCCTCATATCCCATAACTAAATGCCCTTTCTCATCCTCTAAAGGACCAACATTTACTTTAGCCAGTCTTTTTTGTTTCATATATTTGTAGAAAGTTCAGATATCTGTCTTTGTATTCTGAACTAGTTTTTTTTCTCAAAATCTATCTTACTTTTCTTTATAGTTGTTTTTGTGACTTTCTGTTGATCTTTAAAGCTTTCCCAACTTCCTAGTTTCCTGCTGATCTTGGCCACTTTGTATGTCTTTTCTTACAGTATATTAGCCTCCTGTCTTTCCTTGGTCACATGATCGTTACTAGAAACCAGGTGCTTTTCCATAAATCCCTTTTCAGAGAAGTCCAGTTCTTAAAACTAAACATCAGCCCAGGATAAGAAGTTCTTTTACTTCCAAAAGCGCATGAGTTATCACAATTTTATTTGTAGACACTTTGTGCACTTTTGCTGTTGAAGATGTAATGTACATTGCTCTCCCCCATAGCTGTGCAATTTCAAGCATTTATTCAACTCCCTTTTGGAAGTTCCACCCCACAGTGTATTCTTTTGCCATTTTTTGGTCTCTCGTTGGCATCAATCAAGCGATGGAGAGGGTCATGCTTGGGCACAGGTCTGTCCAAGAGCTAACAGTCTGATGACACCCGCCCTCAAAGGCCTGTCCAGCAACAGATCTAATAATCCTCGTCATCAGCAGCGAGTCAGCACCTTCTCAATGGGGACAAGGGAGAGACATCAGCCATCCTTGCAAACAGGCCCGAGACAGCTCTGCGATCAGTATGCAACTCAATGTCACTCCGTCTGAAATTGATCTCAGGATGAGGAACGGATGTGCAACAAACCCAAACAAATCAGAATAAGAACCTATTGCGGCATCAAGGAGACAATATTAAAAAGACAGCTGTAAATGTTTGATCTTCTCTGTGGGAAGAGATTAAAAATCAAAATCCTTTTCTAACAGAGAAAAGAGAGACAACAACTGAACTGGCAATCAATCTTCAGGCATCGTCTCTGGCCTCTCATCTGTCAGGCTGTCTGTGAGGCAGTTAAATATTTCTGAAAAATCTTTGGCGCTCCATCACTCATGTGAGAGAACAGAAGGAGCTATCGGAACGACCAGGGTCAATCAATATGTGCGTTTCAGCTCTCAGTCCCTCTCATTTCCCTGGACTGATTGCATCGATTGGTGACTTGTGCATATGCGATTAAAACAAAGAGTTTTGATTTAATAAAAGAGGGACATTCATCCTGCTTGGTGCCAGCCTTTCACTGAGTCTCAAACCTGGGCAGGAGGAAGTCATTCTGCCCCTTGAGTCTATTCTGTCATTCAATAAGATCATAGCTGACCTTTTTGTGTTTTGAATTCTACATTCCCATCTAAACTTCATAACTTTTGATTCTCTTGCCTATTGTAACCTCTGCCTTAAAAAATTCATCAACCACATCTCCAGCGCAACCCTCCAAGAGAAAAATGTTCTCCCTATCTCTCTCTTAAGTGGGTGACCCTTGATTTTAAAATGGTGCTCCCTAGTCCTGGACTCTCCCACAAGGTGAAACTTTTTTTCCATGCTCACCTTCTCAACACCGTTCAGGATCTTAGACACTTCAGTGAGTTCACCAGTCACCCTCTTAAACCCCTATGGAGACTTGAGGAACCTTTTCTGATCAGACAACCTGCCCTTCCCCAGGTGACAATCTGGTGAACTACCGCTGAAGCATCACCTTGGTAACGGCACTCAGCCTGTTTGATTCAGCAAGATAGGTGACATACATTCGCTGGCCCTAACTAATCACAGTTAACCTGCTTTAGTTTAAAACATAAACAAATTCTGGCTGTTCGCTGTCAATCAGCACTAACTAGTACATTCTCCATTGCAATGACTCTGCCCTTCATAGTTCATTTGCCAAGACATCAGCACTCACCTCTCGCTGTATAAATTGGTTTGCCCCTTGCACTGGTATTCTTGCAACAGGCCCTGATAAGTGCAAGAAGTTTTGACAAAATGTATATTTTTTCAGGAATGTTATTTTTATATGTTTTTTATATCAATTCTTTGGTAAAGAGTAAGTAACACATTTGTTCATTTTATCTGCCATTTCTTTATTATCTCCCATCAACCCATTCTTACTGTCTGGAGAATTAACACTCACTTCACTTGTTTCCTTTTTAAACTACTCTTGCTGTCCAATTTTACAAACCAAGCTAACTTTCTGTCACTGTAAATACTTTCTCCTGACTAATCTCTGTTGTTCTTCATATTCTGTCAATACAAAGGTAGGTATTTTGTCTACCTTTTCCTTCAGTATAATGCTTTCATTAATTTGTTTCTAGTTATCACTGATATTTGGGTCCTCCATTTAGAATCTTACTTCATATTAGGAATGTACTTATTCTGAGTACTCTGAAACATCCTCTGAAATGTCTGCCACTGCGTCTCTATTGATCTATGCCCCAGCTGAGTATCCTGGTTCACTGCAGCTAGCTCAGCTTCAGGCCCGTAAAGTTTGCCCTTATTTAAATTTAAAACACTAAGTTTAAACTCATTCTTCTCCCTTTCAAAGTGGATGCAAAATTCAATCATACTGTGATTGCTGATACCTAGGGGTACCTTTACTCTGGTCATTAATTAATCCTCTCACATTACACAATACCAAGTTGAAAATAACCTGCAGTATAGTCAGTTCCTGGTCTAAGAATTGTCTCGAAAGCATTCACTGAACTCCGTGGCCAGGCAAATATTGGCTACTAATTTTTCCAGTCTGTATGAATATTAACATCCTGCCTGCTTTTTTTTAATTCGCTCGTGAGACATGGGTGTTGCTGGCTGGATCCGCATTTATTACCCATCCCTAGTTGCCCCTTGAGAAGGTGGGGGTGAGCTGCCTTCTTGAACCGCTGCAGTCCATGTGCTGTGGGTTGACCCACCACGCCATCAGGGAGGGAATTCCAAGATTTTGACCCAGTGACACTGAAGGAAAAGTGGTATATTTCCAAGTCAGGATGGTGAGTGGCTTGGAGTGGAACTTGCAGGGGGTGGTATTCCCATGAACCTGCTGCCCTTGTCCTTCCAAGTGATTGGAAGGTGCTGTCTGATGATATTTGGTGAATTTCTGCAGTGCATCTTGTAGATGGTACACACGCTGCTACTGAGCGTCGATGGTGGAGGGAGTGGATGTTTGTGGATGTGATGAAATCAAGGGGTTGCTTTCTGCTGGATAGTGTTGAGTTTCTTGAGTGTTGTTGGAGCTACACCCATCCAGGCATGTGGGGAGTATTCCATCACACTCCTGTCTTATGCCTCATAGATGGTGGACAGGCTTTCGAGAGTCAGGTGGTGAGTTACTCACTGCAGTATTCCAAGCCTCTGACCTGCTTTTATAGTCAAAGTATTTATGTGGTGAGTCCAGTTGAGTTTCTGGTTAATGATAATCCACAGGATGTTGATAGTGGGCAATTTAATGATGGTGCCACCAATGAATGTCATGGGGTAGTGATTAGATTGTCCCTCATTAAAGATGAGCATTGTGGCACAAATGTTACTTGCTACATGTCAGCCAAGCCTGGATATTGTC
The DNA here is from genome assembly GCF_004010195.1 of Chiloscyllium plagiosum. Taxonomy (NCBI): domain Eukaryota; kingdom Metazoa; phylum Chordata; class Chondrichthyes; order Orectolobiformes; family Hemiscylliidae; genus Chiloscyllium; species Chiloscyllium plagiosum. The sequence goes on from NC_057749.1 coordinate 14,965,159, forward strand.
CAAAGTTAAAACTCGCACAACACCAGGTTATAGTCCAACAGGTTTAATTGGAAGCACTAGCTTTCGGAGCGACGCTCCTTCATCAGGTGACAACCACGCTCCAAAAGCTAGTGCTTCCAATTAAACCTGTTAGACTATAACCTGGTGTTGTGCGAGTTTTAACTTTGTCCACCCCAGTCCAACACCGGCATCTCCGAATCATGGATATTGTCCAGACCTTGCTGCATTTGGACACGGAATGCTTCAGTATCTGAGGAGTTGTTGAATGGTGCTGAACACTGTGCAATCATTGGCAAACATCCCCACTTCTGACCTTACCATGGAGGGAAGGCCATTGTTGAAGCAGCTGAAGATGATTGGGCAGGGGCACTACCCTGAGGAACTCCTTCAGAGATGTCCTGGAGCTGAGATGACTGATCTCCAACAACATGACCATCTTCCTATGTGTCAGGTATGACTGAGAGTTTTCCCTGAAACCCAATGATTGTAGCTTTGACAGGGCTCCTTGATGCCAGACTCGGGCGAATGCAGCCTTGATGTCAAGGGCTGTCCCTTTCCCCTCCCCTCTGGAGTTCAGCTCCTTTGTCTATGTTTGAACCAAGGCTGTAATGAGGTCAGGAGCTGTGTGGTCCTGGTGAAACCCAAACTGGACGTCACTGAGCAGCTTATTGCTGAGTAGGTGCTGCTTGATAGCCCTGTAGATGACCCCTTCCATCAGTTTACTGATGATCCAGAGGGGACTGGATGGGGCGGTTATTGGCCAGGTTGGAATTGTCCTGCTTTTTATGCACAGGACATACCTGGGCAGTTTTCAACATTGTTGGATAGATGCCAGGGTTGTAACTACACTGGCACAGCCTGGCGAGGAGAGCGGCAAGTTCTGGAGCACAAGTCAACTATTGCTGGAATGTTGTCAGGGCCCGTGGCTTTTACAGCATCCAGTGTCTCCAACTGTTTCTTGATATCACGTTGCTTGATATCTTGATATTGGTTGAAGACTGGTGCACTGGAGGAGGCTGTGATGGATCATCCAATCAGCACTTTTGGATGAAGCTTACTGTGAATGCTTCAATGAGGAGAAAGTGAGGACTGCAGATGCTGGAGATCAGAGCTGAAAATGTGTTGCTGGAAAAGCGCAGCAGGTCAGGCAGCATCCAAGGAGCAGGAGAATCAATGTTTTGGGCATAAGCCCTTCTTCAGGAATGAGGAGGGTATGCCAAGCAGGCTAAGATCCTGCAGGTCCTTGGTGGAGTGGGAGAGGAAGTTAAAATGTTCAGCCACGGGACTCCTCCATCACCAGACCATGGCAACACGGCGCCTGGAGGAAGAGCGCCTCATCTTCCGCCTAGGAACCCTCCAACCGCAAGGGATGAAAGCAGATTTCTCCAGCTTCCTCATTTCCCCTCCCCCCACCTTATCTCAGTCCCAACCCTCGGACTCAGCACCGCCTTCTTGACCTGCAATCTTCTTCCCGACCTCTCCCCCCCCACCCCCTCTCCGCCTATCACCCTCACCTTAACCTCCTTCCACCTATCGCATTCCCAACGCCCCTCCCCCAAGTCCCTCCTCCCTACCTTTTAACTTAGCCTGCTGGGCACACCCTCCTCATTCCTGAAGAAGGGCTTATGCCCGAAACGTCGATTCTCCTTACCTTTAACCTTACCTTTTGCCCTGAGGTGTTGGGCTCCTCAATTATTGAGCTTAAGGATATTTGTACAGCCTCCTCCTCCAGTGAGTTGTTTAATCGTTCACCACCATTCATGGCTGGATGCGACAGGACTGCAGAGTTTAGATCTGATCCGTTGGTTGTGAAATCACTTACGTGAGGCAAAAGTAGGTACTGCAGATGTTGGAGATTAGAGTCAAGATTAGAGTGGTGCTGGAAAAGCACAGCAGGTCAGGCAACATCCGAGGAGCAGGAAAATCAGCAAAAGCCCTTCATCAGGAATGAGGCTGGAAGCCTCGGGGATGGAGAGATAAATGGGAGGTGGGTGGGGCTGTGGGGAAGATAGCTGAAAGTGCAATAGGTGGATGGAGGTGGGGGTGAAGGTGGAGCAGATAGGTGGGAAGGAAGATTGACAGGTGGGACAGGTCATGAGGATGGTGCTGAGCTGGAAGGTTGGAACTGGGGTAAGGTGGGGTGAGGGGAAATGAGGAAACTGGTCAAGTCCACATTGATGCCCTGGGATTGAAGGGTTCCGAGGCAGAAGATGAGGCGTTCTTCCTCCAGGCATCGGGTGGTGAGAGAGTGGCGATGAAGGAGGCCCAAGACCTGCATGTCCTCAACAGAGTTGGAGTGACTTGAAATGTTCGGCCACGGGGCGGTGTAGTTGATTGATGCGGTGTCCCGGAGATGTTCTCTTAGCTCTGTCTATCACTCGCTGTTTATGCTGTTAGGCATGTAAGTAGTCCTGTTTGGTCACTTCATCTTCAGATAATCCTGGTGCTGCTCCTGGCATGCCCTCCTGCCCTCTCCATTGAACCAGGGTTGATGGTAATAACTGAGTGGGGGAATATGCTGGGCTGTGAGGTTACAGATTGTGCTGGAGTACAATTTTGCTGCTGTTGATGGCCAACAACCCCTATGGATGCCCAGTCTGTTAGGTCTTGCTGGATCTGTTTGAAATCTGTCCCATTTAGCACAGTGATAGTGCCACATAACACAATGGAAGGTATTTTCAAGTGAAGGCAAGAGTTCACCTCCACAACGACTGTGCGGTGGTCACTCTTACTGATACTGTCATGGACAGATGCATCTACAGCTGGCTTACAGGTTGGTAAGGAAGAGGTCAAGTATGTTTTTCCCTCTTGTTGATTCCCTCACCACCTGCCGCAGACCCAGTCTAGCAGCTATATCCTTGAGGACCCGATCAGTTCAATCAGTAATGCTGCTGTTGAGCCACGCTTGGTGGTGGACATTGAAATCCCCCACCCAGAGGACATTCTGTGCCCATGCCACCCTCAGTGCTTCCTCTAAGTGTTGGTCAACATTGAGAAGTAATGATTCATCATCTGAGAGAAAGATATTACGTGGTAATCAGAGAAGGTTTCCTTGCCCATGTTTAAACCTGTAGCCATGAGACTTCATGGGGTCCTGGGTCAATGCTGAGGACTCCCAGGATGTTGAGGTGCTGGTGTTGGACTGGGGTGGGCAAAGTTAAAAATCACACAACACCACGTTATAGTCCAACAGGTTTATTTGGAAGCACTAGCTTTCGGAGCGCTGCTCCTTCATCAGGTGGTTATGGAGACTAAGACCATAAGACACAAAATTTATAGCAAAAGATTACAGTGTCATGCAACTGAAATGATATATTGAACAAACCTGGATTGTTGTTAAGTCTTTCATCTTTTGGAATGGGTTGCAGGTTTTGATTCATTAATATGTATATCCCAGAAATTCTTTTAAGTCGCCTTCTCAAAACAACTTAAGGTTTTATAACAAAACATCTTTTGCCACAAAACCTTAAGTTATCTCCAGATGGTTACTTAAAAGAAGTTCTGGGATTTACATATTAATGAACCAAAATGAGAGAGCAGCCTGATGGGCTGGTAAGAGTATAGTGACTTTGCCTTTAGTGAACAAGATAGGCCTTTACAATCAATTTACAGTTACCATCAATGACTCTAGTTTTTCCATCCCAGACACCAATCTGAGCATCTGACGTTCTAGACCAGTTTCATGACTAGACTGCCACCATCCCTCCTTTACAAGAGTATAAAGCACAGGCATAGAGCAGTTGGGCTGAATGGCTGTTTCTGTGCTGGATATTCTGTGTAAAAATCAATTTATTAAGAAATGAAACAGATGTGGTAAACTTTTGTATCAAAACGTCACTCAAACTAAATTCCAAATGACAGGGAAACAGATAGAGTTGTAGAGAGACAACACAGCTCCAGATGTATTCACACCATCGGAGACACACGTAGAGAGAGAAAAACACAGGCATTCTTTTATTAACAGGGGCTCATTTTGGTGAAATTACCATTTCTGAATTGTAAACAGATGTGTTTGCTTAAAAGAGGAGAGAAAGGAATCTTCCTTCTGGGATTTTGTATAGTAACATTTTAAATGGTCCAACACCAGTGTCACTGACAAATGGAGACATTACGTTACACACAGGGAGGCAACAGTCCTGAATCTAACTGTCAGTGCTACACGTTCCTAATGTAATTGGTCAGATTACATTTCCATATTTACTTTGTCCATTGAGGGATGTATTTTTCTCCGTAAATCAGTTCAAATCTAACTGAATTTGCCACCGCGCAGAATGCCCTACAACTGGCCTTGAAGCTAGTGGAGCCCAGATTTACCATAACAATGTCAGATCTGAAAGGGATGTATTACAGCAGTGTCCATACCTGTCGAGGCTTGTGTTCCCTTGGATAAAGAAGATTAGGAGGAAATGGAAAATTGACAAGTGCAACATCTGCATTGTCTCAGATTTCATCAATGTTTCCATTATCGAGACTTTCCATTGAGATGGTTTAATTGAGGTGTTTAAGATGATTAACGGATTTGAAGGATAGAGAGAGAGACAGTTTATTTCCACAGGCAGGGAGAATGTATAACAAGGCAGAGAGCCTTACTATCAGAGATAGGCTGTTCATGAAAATGCACATTCTCAAACAAAGAAGAGGGAAATCTGGAAATCTGCACCATCCCCCTACCCCCACCCCCTACCCTCCTCCCCTCCCCCCAATATAAAGCTATTGAAGCTCTACTCAATTAAAAATCTGAAAAGAAAACTTGAATGACCTTCGTTTACCAGAGGATGAAGGATTTCAGAACTCAGAGAGAGAATTTGATCTTACTAATTGTGATCTTGCTTTGTATGCCTCCTGTGCAGTTGTAATGCGGTATTCCTCACACTATCTAAGCACCCTATGATCTGTATGTCCTTATTTGCTATGATCTGCCTGTACTGCTCACAAAACTAAGCCTTTCCCTGTATTTAGGTACACATGACAACAATAAATCAAACCAAATCAAACATTGTAGCTGTACTCGCATCCACCATTTTCTCTGGAAGTTCATTCCACACACGAACCACTTACTGTGTAAAAAAAAATTGCCCCTCATGCTTTTTAAAAAATCCTTCTCCTTTCATCTTAAAAGTATGCCCCTTGTCTTGAAATCTTCCCCCATAGGGAAAAGAGACTGCCATTCACCTTATGTGTACTTCTCACGATTTTATAAACCTCTGTAAGGTTCCTCAACCTCCAACGCACCAGTGAAGAAGAGATCAGGATAAAGGCAAGATGGTGGGGGTGGTGACTGGGTCAGAGGTGAGATGGGCAGCAGCAGAGAGGGGGATGGGTTGGGTACAGGGTATCAGGTAGAGTGGGTGGTCCATAGGGAGTGGGTGATGTTGGATAGAGAATGGGGAATGGTTGCGAAGGGCTGGGGTGAGGGGATCAGGTTGGGGTGTGAGGGAGCTCCACAGCCAATGGTCTGTGAAAAAATGAGTCAAAGTGGGCAATGTGACAACTGAGACCTTCATAATGTAGGACAATGCCAAGGGAGGTTTGAGAAAGTCAATCACCTTCCAAACCTTTCATTTTCATTATTTTCTTGCAATGAGGAGAAAAGAGAACAGTTTCTTTTTCTGATCTCAATTTAGGAATTGACAATGAAACTGATCGCCCCCCTCACACAAGACCAATTCAGATGATGTCCCAGGGTAAACATCTGAGTGACGGCTTTAAGGGGACAGGCCAGACTGACAGCACATTACAATTATATGGAGCAATGCTGGGGAGATATGGCAAGAGTATGGACCAGATTTTGACACATGCTGATTTGACCTCACTGTCACAGATGTGAATTCTGGGCTCACTTATTTATTAAATGCTTCCCTTGACTTAACCTCAGGATGAGATTGTTGGCCTGAAAAGGCATCTGGATAGGTACATGATTAGGAAAGGTTTAGAGGGATATGGGCCAGTTGCTGGAAAATGGGACTAGATTAGGTTGGAATATCTGGCATGGACATATTGGATCGAAGGGTCTGTGTCCGTGCTGTACATCTCTATGATTCTATGATTCTAACAGGACACAATGTCTCCAGCAGATTTAGAGGTACAGGTCAGTTCATACAGCCTCAGTGGCAGAATAATACATGGTGTGTTGCATAAAGTGATACCCCGACCCACAATGCACTGCTTCTCATCGAATTTACTGAGTTGTTCATGATGTGGGAGAATCACTTGCAGAATCACATAACTCATTGTACCTGCATTGGCTTTTCAACTGCACACCTTTCTTCTACATTTTCCCTCGTACACCTGCACGTTATATTCATCCAAATAATCATTCCACAGGGAAATTTTTGGAATCCATAAAAATGCAAAACAAAACACTGCAAAAAATCAGTTCTGAAGAAAAGTAATATTGGACTTGATATGTTCACTCTGTTTCATCTCTTCACAGATGCTGCCAGACCTGCTGGGTTTCTGTTTTTATGCTCGCACAGACCAGTTCTGGGGCTGACTAAAGACAAATGAACTGCTACAGGCTTGCAGGGTTTCAAACCCACCTCACACTCAGCAACAACTTCAAACACACAAATTCCATTCCCCTGGAGAGGTGCCGAGTTTGCTGAGGCAGAATATGGTCACTGTGCAGACCTGCATTAATGAAAAGCCTGCACATTCTCCAACTCAAATGGAGGTGTCGTTACGTGGAATGTCAGATATTTGATGGAAGTTGTCTGATTGGGTGTGACCTGGACTGGACTGGGCTGAGGAGGAGCAAGATCTGAGTGACCAGGCTAGAAATGTTACTCTGTAAACTTGTGATTACGTTGACTTGGTGGTTTCAAGCACCTTCTTCATTCCAGCACAGTGATAAAATTAGCTTGTGGTGGCACGGTGGCTCAGTGGTTAGCACTGCTGCCCCACAGCACCAGGGACCTGGGTTCAATTCCAACCTTGGGTGACTGTCTGTGTGGAGTTTGCGCATTCTCCCCGTGTCTGCGTGGGTTTCTTCTGGGTCCTTCCACAGTCCAAAGATGTGCAGGTTAGATGGATTGGCCATAGGAAATTGCCTGTAGTGTTCAGGGTGGTGGGCTAGGTGGATTAGCCATGGGAAAATTGGGGTTAAAAAGGTAGGGGCCGTAGGTCTGGGTTCGGATGCTCTTCAGAGGGTCAGTGTGGGCTGAATGGCCTGTTTCCACACTGGAGGGATCCTACGAGTTTGTTCTATGGATTGTACCAACCTAATAACTCTATCAACCCAGTAACGGGAGTGGTGACATTGTGAAAACATTATTGGGCCTGGAGTTTAGGACTAATGTTTCCAAAGCTTCCGTTCAAATCCTACCAGGGAAAATTTGATTAATCGATAAATTTCAAGTAAAAGCAAACAATAACAACCAGAAATCTGTTTCTTTTTGTTATTACTCTGTAGAAACCTTCTGGTTCACTCTTGGGAAAGAAATCCGTTGTCTTCACCTGGCCTGGCCTTCAGTGTGACTCCAGCCCCTCAGCTCTCATGTGGTTGGTTATTCACCAAGCCATTCAGTCACCACAGAAACCAAATGCTGTCCACACAGACTGCAGTGGTTCAGGAAGGCTGGCTGCTGCGGCTTTCTCAGGGCGAGGTACCGATCTCAGTGAGGACCACACACTGTGAAAAAAGCCCACAATCGCTGAGAAGAGGGTTGTGGTGATGAAGCTTTTCAGCTCACACTCAACATGACAAACCCTAAAAGTGCCAAATTCCAAAAGATCACAACAGTTTCTGCTGATAGGATGTTGATCAGTTGGCCAGACAACTCTATTTGGTCGAGTTGTTGCCATAAATAAAGCAAGGGGGAGCTATGGGCTCCACAGTCTCCTGAGTCATTCAAAATAGGCATGAGGCCTGGACACATTCCTTTAGTTTGCAGAGAACAAGCCCAGTCCATGAATATTTGTAACTACTGGCATTCACAAGCTACTGGTTGGGAACTGGTGGAGCCTGATCACAGCATGTGGATGCCCTCATAGAAAGACTGTAATGTCTATCTTTTTAGCTTTATTTATTATTTTCAGAACTTATACTATGTATATCAATAATGTAGTGTAACCTTTTCTGTTCTCTACTTTCTGTACCTGAGATTTGTAACTAGATACTTTGTACCTAAGATGGTGCCATGTGTTGGGAACATTGTACACTTTTCACTGTATTCCTGTTGAGTACACATCACAATAATCCTAATTCAAATTTGAATTCTAAACGAGTCAAGCCAAAATCATTTTGACTGATGATTTTAAATTCATTGCTATGGTAGCTTGTAATGTTTATAGCCAAAAACAAAACTATCAATGACTTCCCTAACTAGGGATCACTAATGCAAAGTTTTTTATTAATGAAGAATCCATTCACTTTAACTTGTACTTAACCACAAAGATTAGCCCACCAGCTTCACTAACCAGGAGTCATAATAAACCATGGATTCTGTTAAACCAATAAATTCCAGATTAAGGTAATCCGGCAGCAAGTTAAGATGACCGCAGTTATTTTGGAAAGACAGAAGGTGACTGAGTGAGTCACGGGAATTTGATAGTATGTTGCCACTATCTGTTCAGAGAACTCACCAGTTTCTCCTTTTGAACACTGACACTGGTCAGACATGGAACAAAACAAAAGTCTCTGTTTCTATTACACACCAGAGACTAATGTTCAAGTACTAAGCAAAGCAGCTGAAAGCTTTCCTGGATTTAGTTAATTTAACCCTGGGGTACGATTGATCCACCAAGCGCTTTTGTGGAGACCTGTAGTAGTAATGGCTCTCCCTGAGGCAGGCTTTGGGTTTATTGTAAATGCTCCATTACGCCATGAATCTATCGGAAAATTCCCCAGTGCCCTGGTACTGATGGCTTTGTTACTTTTATCTCCCTGGAATCTCTGGCAAAACAATTTTTCTTCTGTTTTCAAACTGCCCGCAATAATCCGAGACCAAATGGCTTTAGTGTTAGAGATGTTGCTTTGCTGAAGGAAGTCAAGGCTTCAAGTCTTGTTGTTCCCCGTTATCTCGATATTTGTCATAGACTGCCCTGATGATAACAAAGCAAACAGTGTCTCAGCAATACTGAAGCATCAAACCACTGCTGGTCAGGGTCAGGCCACTGAGCTGCTGGTGTCCAATCATCTCTCTAGTTGCCCTTGAATCAACCTGTCCAGGAATATTATTACATACACACTTCCAGAGCAGCTGGCACTTGAACCTGGGTCTCCTAGATCAAAAGTATGGACATCATCTCCTAAATCCTATACTCATTGCACTGACCAATAAAGGCAAGTGTACCAAATACCTTCTTTACTACCCTGTATAAAATTGCTGGAGACATTCGGCAGACCGGGCAGCATCTGTGGAGAGAGAAAAGCTGTGAACTTTTAAAGTCTGGTATGACACTTCTTCAGAACGGAAAGGAACTGGGAAATGCCGCACTTACAGCTGTAGATTGAGAGGGAGGAGGAGTGAGTGGAACAAATTGGAAAGATGCCCATACTCAAGAGACAAAGACACTGGTGATGGTGATGATGGAGAGATAAAGATGTAAAATAGGTGTAAATGTTCGCAATGGAAATCTCAAACAAGAACAAAAGGTTCTAGATCAACTCAGCAGGTCTGGCAGCCTCTGTGAAGAGAGGAACAGAATTAATGTTACTCTCTCCTTTAGAAAGAAGGATGTGGTGGCACTGGATGGAGTTTGGAAGAGGTTCACCAGGTTGACTCCAGGGTGTCATACAAGGAACAGTTTGGGCTCGTACTCACTGGAGTTCAGAAGAATGAAGGGAGAATCTGATTTAGGGATATGAAATGCTAAAGGGATTGATAAGGTGGAAGTTAAACTGATGTTCCTCCTTTGGGACAGTCTCAAACAAGATTTTGTTTGGAGTGAGAGGAGATAGGTTCAGAACTGAGACAAAGAGAAACAACTTCCCTCAGAGGGTTGTGATTCTGTCAAACTCACTGCTCCAGAATGCAGTGGAGGTAAAATCAATCAACAGATTCAAGAAAGAAATAAAGTTAAAAATCACACAACACCAGGTTATAGTCCAACAGGTTTAATTGGAAGCACACTAGCTTTCGGAGCGACGCTCCTTCATCAGGTGATTGTGGAGGGCTCGATCGTAACACAGAATTTATAGCAAAAATTATACATTGAAGAATTGATTGATTGTATAATTTCAGTTACATCACACTGCAAATTTTTGCTATAAATTCTGTGTTACGATCGAGCCCTTCACAAACACCTGATGAAGGAGCGTCGCTCCGAAAGCTAGTGTGCTTCCAATTAAACCTGTTGGACTATAACCTGGTGTTGTGTGATTTTTAACTTTGTACACCCCAGTCCAACACCAGCATCTCCGAATCAAGAAAGAAATAGATATGTTTCTGATCAAAAGTGGGTCATAGGGCTATGGGGAGCAGGCAGAAAAGTGGAGATAAAGCCCAGATAAGGTCACATTAAATGGCAGAATGGGATCATAGGACTGAATTGCCTACTACCAGTCCTAATTCCTATGAACTAGAAAATACTGTTTTTTTATGTAAGAATTTATGATGGAATTCACCACTAGGCTCTGTAAGGAAACTTTACAGGACTCTGACAGGAGTTGGTTATAATCAGTGGAGGTCATAGCTAGAGCAAGCTTTCCTGAGCTTACAGTCTCCAATACAAAAAGGGAATCATGTTCTGATATACAGAGTTGATCATTCAGACCAGCCTGGGATATTAGCAAAGGAGAGGTTGCCATCTGCTGGAACTTTGTCCTGTGTGAGATTGTTTCAAAATGAATCTTTCAATGTACAGGGTCTGACAGCAGCTACACTCCAGTCAATTCTTCTCCACAACTTTCACTGTCAGGTCAGGAGTTGTTCTGGAATTCGGGGAGGTCTGGGACCTTGGAGGTGTTACCAAACTGTAGTGGGGTGAGGGGGTTAGCCATTTACTGAGCGAGAACGACACAAACTGGTGGGGAACAGATTTTCCCCTTGGGGTAGACGGCTCCAATGGGAGGGACATATGCTTCGCAAAACTGAGGGAAGTGGAGAGAAAAAGTCAGATAATATCTGTGGAAATTTCCTGGGGTAAGGAAAGGATGGAAGGGAGGAATAGTGGGGAAGACTGAAACAGGAAGGAAAGAAGAAAGAACACAAGCAAGCAGCAGAGGAAAGCAGTGGTGCTGTCATAGTGTCACAGGGTTAGCAATCTGGAGGCTAAATTAATGCTCTTGAACAACAAGGGTTCAAATCCCACCACAGCTGCTGGTGAAATCTGAATTCAATAAATGTCTGGAATGTTATGGTGACTCTGTAAGTACTGTCAATTGTTTAAACCCAACTGGATCACTAATATCCTTTGGGGAAGGTAACTGCTGTTCTTATCTGGAGCCTATTTGTGACTCCAGACCCACAGCAATGCAGTTTACTCTTAACTCCCCATCTGACATCGTCTAAGGGGGACAATTGTGGGTTGGTAACAACAGCTGGCCTTGCCCTTGATCCCCACATCCAGAGTGGGGACTCCAGTGACCAGCGACTTAGTGTGGAGTGTGACGGCAACCAATGGTCAGACCACGTGGTGACCCCCTGCCCTGGTCTGCTGTGGAGAGCCTTTGGAGAGAGACTGCGATGTTTGTAACTTTGATTCTTGTTTCTCTGAGCTGTGGTTATACTGTGTATTCCCCTCATGTCTTTTTAAAATCTTTCTCCTCTCACCTGGTCTTTTTAAAAATTCTTCATGTTTTGAGTTAGTAGTGAGGAGCCAGAAGCTTAGCTATGGGTCTTTGACCCTTAAGCTGGTAAAAAATAATATCTAGAGATCAATATGTGGAGCTTCATTTAATGTGGCATTTACATGCAGGAGCTGATGGCATTTCAGAACAAGAAACTCCTTCATTATGCTTTATTCTGACGTAGGAATTCTGGAGAAGTTACAAGATTGGCAACAGGCCATTTGGCCCCACTGTTCTATGCCAGGACTTCACCTGATGAATAGGCAGCGCTCCGAAAGCTTGTGATTTCAAATAAACCTGTTGGACTATAACCTGGTGTCGTATGACTTCTGATTAACTCCAAAACAGTCTTTGCCCCAAACCCCCACCCATGTGACTCTATGTTAGTAATGGGTTAGATTAGATTCCCGACAGTGTGGAAACAGGCCCTTCGGCCCAACAAGTCCACACCAACCCTCCGAAGAGCAACCCACCCAGACCCATTCCCCTACATTTACCCCTTCACCTAACACTATGGGCAATTCATGGATTCACTGAGTATTTACTTCCTGTTTGGAGCATACTTTAAAACTTTTCTAACCTCCTCTCCTTCTTTTTCCAGGTTCAGACATGGGGGATTTTCACCAGGAGACCGTTCTATTCAGCCACAGACCGGTCAACCTTATGTAAATACTAGTACAAGCGAACTCTCTCTCCGACATGGATTCTCCACTGAATAAGAGAGTCATTAGCTTTAGGAGTCTCTGAACCTTTTGACATTACACATTAAAGGACACCTCATAAAGAGCGTTCTATCTGGATGCATCACAGCTTGGTAAGGCAACTGTAGTGAGAAACTACAGAGAGCTGTGAACACAGCCCAGACCATCACACAAACCAGCCTTCCATCCATTGACTCCACCTACACTCCCCACCACATCAGAAGAGCAACCAGTATAATCAAAGAGCCCTCCCAGCCTGGTTACACTCTCTGCCACTGTCTTCCATCATGCAGATAATACAAAAGTTTGTATACATGTACGAATAGATCTAACAACAGCTTCTTCCCTGCTGTTATCACACTTCTGAAAGGACCTCTCAAATTTCAAATTTAAATGTTGTTTTCACTGTTTCCCTGAAGCTGTAACATTGTATTCCTTGCTCTGTTCTATTACCCTCATGCACTTTGTATGGTATGATCTACTGGTACTACATGCAAGACAAAACGTTTCACTGTACCTTGGTACATGTGTCAGTAATAAATCAAATCAAATCAAATAAAGTTGCAAACTCTTGTTGCAAACTCTCACTGTCCTCCTTTGAGATACTCCTTAAAACTTACCTCTTTGGTCACCTGTCCTAATATTTCCTTGTAGGGCTCAGTGTCAATATTTGTCCTGGAGCGTCGGAGGCTGAGGGGGTGACCTTATAGAGATTTATAAAATTATGAGGATGGGGTAAAACAGTCAAGGTCTTTTCCCTGGAATGGGGGAGTCCAGAACTAGAGGGCATAGGGTTAGGATGAGAGGGGAAAGTTATAAAAGAGACCTAAGGGGCAACTTTTTCATGCAGAGGGTGGTACGTGCATGGAATGGGCTGAGTGTTTCCATGCCGTACATCCCTATGACTCTGTGTTTTGTTGTGTTAAAGATGCTTTACAAATGAAATGGGTCTGTACTTTTGGACATTTGACTACAACAAACAACTTATGATAGCTATACAACATGATTCCATTAATGTCTGAATTTTAAATTATTTAGTGTGTTAGCCACTTCTGAGAAACTATTTTTTTCCTTCCCTTCTTCTTCAAGTGACTCTTGTTGGAGTTTATCATGACCCCACACAAACCTCACAACTGTGCCAGAACACCATTCCAATTTATTTTTGTCAAATTGACGTTCCTATGAACTGTCGAAGCACGTTTTCCCTGCAATATAGGTGCTACATAAATGCAAGTTGTTTTCAACCATGAGTGTTAGGGGTGAGGGAGAAAGTCAGATGCCTAGCAAGACTTCTCAAATCACCAACCAGGGCTCAGAGGGTCAGATGTCCGTGAGTTCAAGTCCCACTCAGAGACTGACCCACAACCTTTGCTGGCACTCCAGCAAAGGGAGTCCTGTGCTGTTTTTCAATAGAGATATTCAACTCAGGCCCTTTAGATTAGCTGTAAAAGATCCCACGTCATTATTTTGAGGCGAGCAAGGAAGTTCTTCTTGCTGCCTGGCCCAATATGTAACCCTTGACCAACATCTCTTTAGACTGATTAATGGGTCATTAATGTGTGGGAGTTGGCTGTGAGCAAATTGGCTGCTCCATTTTCCTGAGTGACAACACTTTAGAAATATTTCAGTTGCAGTAAAACCTGTTGGGAGATCATGACCTTGTGCAGGGTGCTATTTAAATGCAGGTTTGTTCTCATTTCTCTACCTCACTCCTGTTTTCTGCATTCAGGATTCCTGGGTGGGCATGCCTTAGGTGATGGTTAATGCAACCTAACAGGAAGTGACAAGCAAATCGATACAGCCTTTGCCTCAAAGTTGAGACAGAATCCATCTGACGTGCGAGTGAGGGGTTTGAGACCTCCCTGACCTGTCGTGTTCTTCAGTCACAAAGATTGGAGTCCATCAACTTCATTTGTTTTGAACTGGGTGCTTGGGGAAGGCTTGCATTGCTTCTTTTCCTGCCAGGAGCTGTTCCTGTTTCACCCCTGCGTCCTTTTGGCTTTCTTGCAACCAAGTTTGATTCTCTTGAACTTTGAGAGCCACTTGCCTGTCCTGTGACCCCTTCAGAAGGTTCCAGAACAACCTGCGAGAAATTTACACCAAGCACTATTATGATTTTTTTTATTTGTCCATTAACGCTTCCCGCTCCTCTTCATTCCTTTCTGAGCATGGTGTAACATTTTCATGTATTTCAAAAGCATTCAAGTAAGTTAGCTTTGTGTATCGACATAGTCATAAACACAGTAGCATCTCAAGGAAACAAATAAACATTGGAGTTTGACCCTATCCAAACAAACCAAAGGCATCTTGTCTGGGTTTTTTGAATTGGGTTCGAATTGATTTTACAGGAAGTCCGTGGCATCATTCCCATGATCCTTGGATTTGTGGGAAGTAGGGGTGAGTCCTTGGTACGAGTCCAGGTGCACATTACATGGAAAAATCTGAACTTGTTCAGCTGTGCTGGTTACCATGTGGGCCTCTGTCACACACTCCACTTAACAACATTTCCACATTTTACCGTTAATTATCGAATTAGAGCAGTGCTTGTTTGTGTTGATAGGATGACTAAATGGCAAAACGACTCTCGCTTTCACATCCTGTATGAGCACCGTCTAAAGATAGTTTCATTCATTCTGGGGATATGGTGTCTCTGGACCAATATTTATTGTCCAACCTGCAGGAGGTGCTGGTGAGCTAGATGTGAGAACCATTACAGCCTCTGGAGAGCACAGGCATCTCGAGTACACTTAGGGAGTGTCAGGATTTCGACCCACGTGGAGGAACGGCGATATATTTCCAAGTCAGGATGGCGAGGGGCTAGGAGGGGAACTTGCAAGGGGTGGTGTGCCCATGTATCTAGATGGAAGTGGGTTTGGAAGGCACTGTCATAGCATTATGCAGCAGAGAAACAGACCCTTCGGCCCAACTCATCCAAGCTGAACTAGTCCCACCTGTCTGTGTTTGGCCCAAAACCCTCTAAACCTTTCCTATTCAGGTATCCACCAGACCCCTTTTAAATGTTTTAATTGTAGCTGCTTCCACCACTTCCTCTGGCAACTCCTTCCATACATTCACCACCCTCTGTGTGAAAAGGTTGCTCCTCACATCCCTTTTAAATCTTTCCCCTCTCACCTTAATCCTATGCCTTCTATTTTAGACTCCCTATCCTGGGGAAAAGACCTTGGCTATCACCTTATCGATGTCCATAATTTTATAAACCCCTATAAGGTCACCCTTCAGCCTCCAATGTTCCACAGGAGAAAAAATCCCAGCCTATCCAGCCTCTCATATCATAATTCATATCCTCCAGTCTCAGTAACATTCTTGTAAATCTTTTCTGCACCTTTTCCAGTTTATTAACATCCTTCTGATAGCAGAGACTCCAGAATTGTATGTCACTTCAGTTTCTACATTGATCTCTGTACAGATTGAAGGGGTCTTCTTGAGTTTCAGAAGCAGAGGACACTGCAGATGGTTGACACTAATCCTACTGAGAGTCACAGGAGTGAGTGTTGAGGGTGGTGGAGGGAGTGAGTGTCGAGGGAGTGGATGTGGGTGTGGGTATGAGTGTGGGTGTTGGTGTGAGTGTGAGTGTGAGTGTGGGTGTGGGTGTGAGTGTGATGCGAGTGTGATGCGAGTGTGGGTGTGAGTGGGTGTGGGTGTGGTTG
>NC_057749.1:14982196-14991528 GCF_004010195.1 Chiloscyllium plagiosum
AGGTGTGAGTGTAGGTGTGAGTGTGAGCGTAAGAGTGTGTGTGAGCGTGAGTATGAGTGTGAGCGTAAGAGTGGATGTGTGTGAGCGTGGTGTGGGTGTAGGTGTGAGTATGAGTGTAAGAGTGGGTGTGGGTGTGGGTGTTTGTTAGTGTGAGTGTAAGGTGGCTGTGGGTGTGACTGTGTGTGGAAGATGGAGAAGAGTGCACTGTGAGAGGGAGGGAAGGGGACGAGGGAGATTTCCAGCCCTTTGTTTACCTGCACCTGCAGACTATGGACTGCCTGATGAGGTGATTGTCCAGTGATATTCTCCTCTATCGAGCCTGGGTCACTCTCTCTGGCTGGGCTCTGACATGTGGAGGCGCTGCCTCCAGTTCTGTCTGTAAGTGAGAGAAGGAAAGACAAGATCAGCTGTGAAACAGGCCTGGCTCCCATTATCCATCATTGCTCAGATCGCCAAGTGCAGACACATTCATCAGAAAACGTCACACCTTCATTAGTCAAACTATAACAAGAAAATGAGAAAAATAAAAAGATTTTAACAAGCTTTGATTTGTTTCTCCTTCAGTGTGTTCAGGAGGTGGATTCTAGACTGTTTTAAAAACTCTCAAGTAATGAGGGAAACACTCTGGAGCCAATTTTTGCACAGGAAGCTCCCACCATTGAGGCTTCCATTGCTGAAAAGCCCTGTGAATGGTGAATTCATGAGCATGGAGCTGAATAACTTTTGGTCAAAGTAGGATCAGGTTCCTGGACCCCAGAATTATGACTTTTTGCCTGTTATTTCTGGGTGGAATTAATAAACTCTAAAACATCTGAAATAAAATTTAATTTTAACAGAGTAAAATATTAAAAACAATCGTAACATATTGTAATAAATACAGCAAAAATGGCGAGATGTACTCTGTATCTGGGCTGGGTGTTTTTCGGGGTGTGGGGTTTACGGCTGGTTACTGGCTGTGGGAGGGGGAGGATGGTGTAGATGTGACTCCCTCCCAGTCGCTCTCCCACCTCCCTCCTCTACCTCCATTAGGCCGATGTCCTCAATCTGCTCATCCTCCTGAGTACCTCCACTCTTGCTCATGAATGGGTGGGGAAGGGGGTGGGGGGGTGAGGCTGTGTATTAGAACAGGTCGGAGAGTGAGATTACCACGTAAGTGTAAGTGATCACCAGAGGGTGAGTTTTGCCCGTGGATTTTGTTGGTTACTTGATTGGTTACTTGATTTTTGGTGCAAATAGCAAATTCACGACTCATGAGTTTGCCGATACCGAGGGATTAATTTAGGATATCTGGTCAGTATGGAAGAGTTGGACCGAAGGGTCTGTTTCCATCTCTATGACTCTATGAGTGACAGTAATTTGTTTTGATGGCATGGGTGAAAAGATAAGTTGCAGATTCACCAAAATGACCTGCAGTGCCTCTGAATGTGCTACTTTCCCTCTGCACTGCACTATGGAAGGCAGTCTCTACTGTCTGCTCAGCTATGTGGAGTGGGACTTGACCCATTCCGAGGACCAGGAATACATGCTGAGGGACGCAGTAAAGCTTAGGGCAGCTGCCGCCAAGGCACAGTGGGGAAAGGCCACTGTCTGAGGTCTTTCTGCTCAAATTAAATGGGGGCTCATTCCATTATCAGACCCTCCCAATGTCTCAAATGTCTATAAATATGGTTTTGTATAAGTAAGAAATGCCTTGAGTTTGTTTGTTCTACATATGTAGACTACAGAAAATAACTGATCTAGTGATTATGAATGTATATAAAGATTTTGTTAATGAATAAAGTGTATTTTTGAGAAAAAACAATAACTGACAACAACACATTCCACGTACCCTGTACCCTGCCAACATGTCCCAACAGGTCCATGTTATACAACCTAACACAGGCTGTTACATTCCTTCACACTTTCCAATGTGCCAGGCTGGGAGATGGGCTATACATGAAGCTGTGTTAATAAGGACTCACTCTCTAAGGGTATCTCTCCCAACTGGAGCTGCAGCCACACATTAACCCTTTGGCTCCAGTCCCCTGGAGCCTCCACTTCCCAAAGTCGAGCCTGCTCCTGGGGTCGTGTCTTCAAATACTTGGAACAAACTGAAAAAGAAAGTGTTAGGTGCTGGCATTAATTCTCAGTTCGCTATCTGCACTGTTCCTCCACCCACCCTCTGTAGTAAATCCAAAGATAGTGGCCCTCACATGTTCTCAGTGTCACAGAGACCCTGGTCCCTCTCCCATCTCCAGAGGACACTGTTCACCCAGTGCAGCCTTGCTCAGTGACAGCTTTGGGGTAGATACTCTCCCACAGGGAGGGAGCTCAGGACTGATTGATGGATATTGGTCTCCATGTCTCCCTAGACAGTCTAATACTCAAATTCCTAAGCATTGTACTTCACAGGTTATCTTCAGAGAGCATTGAAATGAGTCAAAGATCAGATACAAACTGACAGAGGAACAGAGAATGATTTAATTGAGCTGTTTGAGGGATTGGATAGGGTAGATGTTGATGGTAATGTGTTACAGTTCACACAGCCAGTCTATGAGTTGGAGCGTGGAATCTTGGGTACTGGAGGCTCCAACGTTACCCTTTCACACCACTAGGAATCTCTCCCTCCCTTATTGCCAACTGCATGTCATAGAATTATAGAACGCCTCCAGTGCAGATAGACGCCATTTGGCCCATCACAGTTGCACTGACCCTCCAAACAGAATCCCGCCCGGACCCACCCCCATCTCCCGGCCCTATCACTCTTACCCTGCATTTCCCATGGCTAACCCACCTAACCTACACATCCCTGGACACTATTCCAATTTAACACAGCCAATCCATCTAACCTAATCTTTGGACTGTGAGAGGAAACCGGAGCACCCAGAGGAAACCCATGCAGACACGGGAGAATGTGCAAACTCCACACAGACAGTCGCACCAAGATGGAAAGGAATCTGGGTATCTGGTGCTGTTTTGGTAGAATTTGCAGAATGATGACTTAAACACTATTTCATGGGCTGTGGGCATTGCTGGCTGGGCCAGCATTTATTGCCTGTCCTGGAGAAGGTGGGAGTGAGCTGCCTTCTCGAACTGCTGCAGTGCGTGTGCTGTAGGTTGACCCAGAATGCTCTTAGGGAAGGAATTCCAGGATTTTGACCCAGTGACGCTGAGGGAATTCTGATATTCTCCCTAGTCAGGATGTTGAGGTGCTGGGGGGGGGGGGACTTGCAGGGGGTCAGTGTTGCTCAGTCTGTTTTGCCGTGTAGTGAACACAGCTTCCTTGGAGTGGGACCGAATCCAGAGCCTGGATTCAGCAGTGCCCAGGACAATTGAAGCAAACCATCTTTGCTCCTGGCCTCAAATATCAAGCCATGCAGGACACAGTGAAGGAGCTGAGGGCTTTTTTCTTTATTCTTTCATTGGACATGGGGCTTTACTATCAAGTCCAACATTCATTGCCCATCCTCAAATGCCCTTGAACTAAGTGGCTCAATCAGCCATCTCAGGGAGCAGCAAAGAAGCAGTCTCACTGCTGTGATGCTGGGATCACATGTGGATCAGACCAGGACCATGACAGATTTTCTTCCCTGAACCAGATGGGACTTTTCAACAACTGATGACAGTTTCTTCGGCACCATCACTGAGGCCAGTTTTATCATCGCAGATTTTATGAATATCTTTCCCCAGACCACTGGCTGGGCCCCGCTATATTACTTGCTCAGTCGTGTTCCTGCTTATCCACTCTCTCCCCATCAGTACGTTCTGGGTGTTAATCTGCTGCACCTTTGTACATGGTGGCAGAGATGGGCGTGCTGATTCCCAAAGCTTCATCATCACTGAAGGTGCTACAGAAATCCTGCAGGATCTTCAACCCAATGCCCTGGCGTCGGTGAGTCTGTCTGACAAACACAGTGTCCAATACAGGAAGCTGGTAACACTGGCTGGTGCGGTCCGTACACAGACTCCCTGGATCAATGCAAGCAGAAAGTATCCATCCATTACAAAACACATTACAGACTCACATGGGAGCAAGCAGATTTCCCCAAGGAGCAAAGCAGGAAAAACTGCAAACAGGATATGGAAACCCCACATTTGGGTCAACACATCACTAAGGTTTGTGTCTGAATCCACCTTTTGGTAACATCTGCAATGTCATTAAGTCCCACGTCTAGCTGTCTGCTCAGGGACCCATTGTGACTGCACCTAATTCTATCGGGATTTCAGTCACTGGCTCAACTTGTGATCTCAAGGTGCCAATTATCAGGTTAATTGGTGAACTGCGATTGTTAACTATTGAGGTAACTTTTAAACTGAATGTGGGGGGAAGGGACCAAAGTTGGGAAACTGCGGGAAATTAAAGAGTAGAGGGTTCCTATGGTGTGGTAGTAATGTCCCTATCTCTGAACTAGGAGGCTCAGGTTCAAGTACAATCTGCTCCGAAGGTGTTTGATAACATCTCTCTAAGCAGGATGATTCAAAAACACCTGCAAAAGCTGCATCAAAGCCAAAGATAAAGGCAACTGCACAGGCGATGATAAACAGACCACAGCAGTACAGGCGATGATAAACAGATCACAGCAGTACAGGTGATGATAAACAGACCACAGCAGTACAGGAGATGATAAACAGACCACATCAGTTCCGGTCGATGATAAACAGACCACAGCAGTACAGGCGATAATAAACAGATCACAGCAGTACAGGCGATGATAAACAGACCACAGCAGTACAGGTGATGATAAACAGACCACGGCAGTACAGGTGATGATAAACAGACCACGGCAGTACAGGCGATGATAAACAGACCACAGCAGTACAGGTGATGATAAACAGACCACAGCAGTACAGGTAACGCTAAACAGATCACAGCAGTACAGGTGACGATAAAAAGGCCACAGCAGTACAGGTGATGATAAACAGATCACAGCAGTACAGGTGATGATAAACAGATCACAGCAGTACAGGCGATGATAGTACAGGTGATGATAAACAGACCACAGCAGTACAGGCGATGATAAACAGGCCACAGCAGTACAGGTGATGATAAACAGATCACAGCAGTACAGGTGATGATAAACAGATCACAGCAGTACAGGCGATGATAAACAGGCCACAGCAGTATAGGTGATGATAAACAGACCACAGCAGTAGAGGAGATGATAAACAGACCACAGCAGTACAGGTGATGATAAACAGACCACAGCAGTACAGGAGAGGATAATAAACAGGCCACAGCAGTATAGGTGATGATAAACAGACCACAGCAGTAGAGGAGATGATAAACAGACCACAGCTGTACAGGCGATGATAAACAGACCACAGCAGTACAGGAGATGATAAACAGACCACAGCAGTACAGGTGATGATAAACAGACCACAGCAGTACAGGAGATGATAAACAGACCACAGCAGTGCAGGCAATGATAAACAGGCCACAGCAGTACAGGAGATGATAAACAGACCACAGCAGTACAGGAGATGATAAACAGACCACAGCAGTACAGGAGAGGATAAACAGACCACAGCTGTACAGGCGATGATAAACAGGCCACAGCAGTACAGGAGATGATAAACAGGCCACAGCAGTACAGGCGATGATAAACAGACCACCGCAGTACAGGCGATGATAAACAGACCACAGCAGTACAGACGATGATAAACAGACCACAGCAGTACAGACGATGATAAACAGACCACAGCAGTACAGACGATGATAAACAGACCACAGCAGTACAGACGATGATAAACAGACCACAGCAGTACAGACGATGATAAACAGACCACAGCAGTACAGACGATGATAAACAGACCACAGCAGTACAGACGATGATAAACAGACCACAGCAGTACAGACGATGATAAACAGACCACAGCAGTACAGGAGATGATAAACAGATCACAGCAGTACAGGAGATGGTAAACAGACCACAGCAGGAAAGGATATCCTGAATATCAAATAATAAGATCAGAGGTCATGAAAAATGGACAAAAATAAAGGCTCCCTGTCTGAATGCATGGAACATTTAAACAATGCAGATGATCTGAGAACGCAAATAGAGGTAAATAATTTCTAACAAAATCAGAAATTGCTGGAGAATCTCAGCAAGTCTGACAACATCCTTGGAGAGAAAGCAGAGTTAATCTTCTGGTTCCAGTCACCCTTCCTCAGAACTGACAATGGCCATGATGTGGAGGTGCCGGTCTTGGATGGGGTTGGACAGAGTCAGAAGTCACACGACCCCAGGTTCTCGTCCAACAGGTTTATTTGAAATCACAAGCTTTCGGAGCACGGCCCCTTAGTCAGGTGAAAGTTCGGATGAAGGGGCATGCTCTGAAAGCTTGTGATTTCAAATAAACCTGTTGGACTCGAACCTGGGGTCGTGTGACTTCTGACTCTGTCCAACCTAATCCAACACCAGCACCTCCACATCCTGATCTGAGAGTGAAGGTGCAGTGAACATAACATATTTGCATTTTATATTCAGTTGGAAGGATGGAGGAGTGAGTCTGAGATATTTTGTTTTAAATTTAAATACAAGTTTTAATGAAGACAAGGAAGCAGGGCTGGCAAACCTGGTTAAAGGATATGTCAATAAAGCTGTAATGGCAGACACTTATGGGAGACATTTCAGAATAGACAGAATAGACACATTCCAACAAGCAAGAGCCACTCTACGTGAGTAACTGGAAATGTTCAGGATTGTATCAAATGCAAAGGAAAAACAAGTAACTATGCAAAGTCTGGTGGCAGGTCAGCGATTGGACAGATTATAAAAACTGCAAGGAATGACCAAACAAAAAAATTAGTGTACAGGAGAAAGTTGGCTGGAAATATGAAATTAGACAGCAAAAGTTTCTGCAAGCATTTGAAAAAGCAAAGTTAACAAATATTTTTTATTGAGGGGGTCATGAAACTTTGGAATTCTCTTCCAGAAACGATGGTGGAAGGAAAGTTTTTCAATAATTTCAAGACAGTTTCTCGGTGTGACAAATGGGTGAAAGGTTATCAGGGATGAGGGGGAGTATGGATTGAAAGGTACAATCTCATCAGCCATGACCTGACTGAATGGAGAGGCAGGTTCAACAGCAAAATGATTTATTACTGTTCCTTGGGCATATGTTCCCAAGTAACTTGTGATATGGAGGCATTAGGGATGTTGTGGTCTAAATGTGTTATTCTGATCTGGTCAGTGTGTCCAGGAGCTGGGTTTAGCAGGAATCTAGTGGATCTCACCTGGATGTGACCAGCCACCCGGTTGGAGAGTAGAATGTTACCTTTCTGATTCATGGTGTAGAACCCAACAGCCTCACTGTCCTTCCAGAAGATTTTGGCGAGCTGCTTTTCAGGATGAGGAACGAATGGAATGCTGCCCGGTTCAAACTCCCACTTTCCGTAAATTATCTGATTGAGGAGATACAGCACAATCCGTTCACCAACTGACTGTACCTGAGGAATCCACACGGAATCAATCAGAACAACCCCAGAACCAGACACACCGGATCAAATCCCAGTGTCAATCCAAACACATTCCACACCGGAGCAAATCCCAGCGTCAATCCGCCCACATTCCACACCGGATCAAATCCCAACGTCAATCCGCCCACATTACACACCGGATCAAATCCCAGTGTCACTCCGCCCACATTACAGACCGGATCAAATCCCAATGTCAATCCGTCCACATTCCACACCGGATCAAATCCCAGTGTCAATCCGCCCACTTTCCACACCGGATCAAATCCCAGAGTCAATCCGCCCACATTACACACCGGATCAAATCCCAGTGTCACTCCGCCCACATTCCACACCGGATCAAATCCCAGAGTCAATCCGCCCACTTTCCACACCGGATCAAATCCCAGTGTCAATCCACCCACATTCCACACCGGAACAAATCCCAGCGTCAATCCACCCACATTACAGACTGGATCAAATCCCAGTGTCAATCCACCCACATTACACACCGGATCAAATCCCAGCGTCAATCCGCCCACATTACACACCGGATCAAATCCCAGCGTCAATCCGCCCACATTACACACCGGATCAAATCCCAGTGTCAATCCGCCCACATTACACACCGGAATAAATCCCAGCGTCAATCCGCCCACATTACACACCGGATCAAATCCCAGTATCAATCCGCCCACATTACACACCGGATCAAATCCCAGTGTCAATCCGCCCACATTACAGACCGGATCAAATCCCAGAGTCAATCCGCCCACTTTCCACACCGGAACAAATCCCAGCGTCAATCCACCCACATGACACACCAGATCAAATCCCAGTGTCAATCCGCCCACATTCCACACCGGATCAAATCCCAGCATCAATCCACCCACATTACACACCGGATCAAATCCCAGTGTCACTCCGCCCACATTACACACCGGAACAAATCCCAGCATCAATCCAACCACATTACACACCGGATCAAATCCCAGTGTCAATCCGCCCACATTCCACACCGGATCAAATCCCAGCATCAATCCACCCACATTACACACCGGAACAAATCCCAGTGTCAATCCACCCACATTACACACCGGAACAAATCCCAGCATCAATCCAACCACATTACACACCGGATCAAATCCCGGAGTCAATCCGCCCACTTTCCACACCGGATCAAATCCCAATGTCAATCCGCCCACATTAAAGACCGGACCAAATCCCAGTGTCAATCCGTACACATTCCACACCGGATCAAATCCCAGTGTCAATCCACCCACATTACACACCGGATCAAATCCCAGTGTCAATCCGCCCACATTCCACACCGGATCAAATCCCAGCGTCAATCCACCCACATTACACACCGGATCAAATCCCAATGTCAATTCGCCCACATTGCACACCGGACCAAATCCCAGTGTCAATCCGTACACCTTCCACACCGGATCAAATCCCAGTGTCAATCCGCCCACATTACACACCGGATCAAATCCCAGTGTCAATCCACCCACATTACACACCGGATCAAATCCCATGTCAATCCACCCACATTACACACCGAATCATATCCCAGTGTCAATCCACCCACATTACACACCGGATCATATCCCAGTGTCCATCCGCCCACATTACACACCGGATCAAATCCCAGTGTCAATCCACCCACATTACACACCGAATCAAATCCCAGTGTCAATCCACCCACATTACACACCTGATCAAATCCTAGTGTCAATCCGCCCACATTCCACACCGGATCAAGTGGGCGGCACTGTGGCACAGTGGTTAGCACTGCTGCCTCACAGCGCCAGAGACCCCGGTTCAATTCCCGACTCAGGTGACTGACTGTGTGGAGTTTGCACATTCTCCCCATGTCTGCGTGGGTTTCCTC
>NC_057749.1:14992028-15000270 GCF_004010195.1 Chiloscyllium plagiosum
CAGTGCTGAGGGAGTGCTGCACTGTCAGAAGGTCAGTGCTGAGGGAGTGCCGCATTGTTGAGCAAAATAAGAAGTGATCTCAGATGTTAATCATAGAATCACTACAATGTGGAAAGAGGCCATTTGGCCCAACAACCTTACACTGCCCCTCTGAAGAGCACCCCACCTTGACCCACACACTTACCGATGTAACCCTGCATTTCTCATGGCTAACCCACACACCTTTGGACTGTGGGAGGAAACCAGAGTACCCGGAGGAAACCCACACAGACACGGCGAGAATGTGCAATCTCCACACAGTCACCCGAGGCTGGAATCGAACCCAGGTCCCTGGCACTGGGAGGCAGCAGTGCTAACCACTGAGCCATCATGTCACCCACCAGCTGAATTTTCCATGCAATTTCTGATTTTTATCTCGACTTGGCCAGTGACATTAAACTCCAGCAGCACTTCCTCCATGGTCAGTAAACCACATGGGTGCAACACTCAAGAACTTCATTACCTTCCACAACCTCCAACAGCAGTGTGTACTATCTATAAAATACACTGCAGAAATTCACCAAAAAATCCTCAGACAGCACCTTCCAAACCCAAGACAGCTTCCACCTAGAAGGACAAGGGCAGCTGATACATGGGAACACCACCCGCTGCAAGTTCCTCTCCAACATGCTCACCATCCTGATGTAACATATCGCCATTCCTTCAGTGTCGTTGGGTAAATACTCTCCCTCACAGCATGTGTTTCTGTTTAAAGCACCATTCAAGAAGTCAGCACACCACCACCTTCTCAAGGAGTAATTAGGGAGAAATAAGTGCTGGCCCAGCCCACGTTCCATGAACAAATGTAAATAAAATTACCAGTGTCTTGAGGAACCAGATTCAAAGGGGACTGGGATGGTTGGAGTAATTGTTTTTACCTCCATGGTTGAGATGTGTCCATCGATCCGAACAGAAAGTTGCACCCTTAACTTACACAATTAAGTTAACTACTCCTCTCTGCAGAGGGCATGGTGCAAAGGTCTGAGGGGTCGGAGAGTGAAGGGGAAATGGAGCACTGACCTGAGTTAGCACCTATTTGTCCAACAGGAGGGAGGCTAAGATTCCATGTATGAAACCGCTGGATGGGAATATGGGAGAGTTGTATTCTGGAAGAATGGGTCCAGGGATTTTCTTTAACAGAAACTAACCTCACGAGTCACCATTAGTGACAGTGAATTAATTTTCCACTAAGTTGTCAAAACAGCATTGGGCTCCCCCTGGGATGAGCTGGGATTTGACTGTTTCTACACAGCCCTCTTGCACCATCTGCTGGTAACAACCAAGCATTACCTGTGATTCTGAGAGAGCATTGAGGGCTGGGGCAGGCTGGTGGACTGCAGAGGCAGCAGATGAGGGCAAGTGGGTTGGGAACGACGGATTGGAAACTGTGCAAAGAGGGAAGGGAGGAGTGTCATAGTTTGAAATCCTGGGGAGTAGTGAAGGGCTGGGACTGGGCAGAGATGCAGGAAGAGGTGACGGGTGTTGGATGTCACCGCTTAGAACATAGAACATAGAACAATCCAGCGCAGAACAGGCCCTTCGGCCCTCGATGTTGCGCCGACCTGTGAACTATTCCCAGCTTGTCCCCTACACTAACCCATCATCATCCATGTGCTTATCCAAGGATTGTTTAAATTTCCCTAATGTGGCTGAGGTGACAGGTAAGGCATTCCACTCCCTTACCACTCTCTGAGTAAAAAAGGTGAAGAAGGAATACAGAAACAGAATATAGGAACAGGAGTAGGCCATTCAGCCCATCAATCCTGCTCCACCATTCAATATGATCACAGCTGATTATCCATCTCAGTCCCCTATTCCCACTTTCTCCCCATATCCTTTGCTCCCTTAAGAACTGTATCTAATTCCTTCCTGAATACATTCGATGGTTCAGCCTCCACCACTTTCTGTCACAGAGCATCCCCCCGGCTCCCCACTCTCTGGGTGAAGACATTTCTCCTCATCTCGGTCCGAAATATCCTACCCAGGATCCTTCAGTTGTGGCTGAGAGATGAGAGGGCACTTGGACTTTGTCAGTGGAGCTTGAGGAAGGAGCTGGAAAATAGTTCCACCTGATTATGTGGAGCCTGGATCTGGGGGGATCTGGACAGGATCACAGAATTCACACAGTGCAGAAGAAGGCCATTCAGTCTATCATGTCCATACTGGCTCTCTGAGCATTAGGGCTCAGTGTCTCTTTTCCCCATAACCTGATATATTAAATAATGCCTTTATGCTATTTCCATTGAACCTGCCTCCCTTACACCTCCTGGCTGTGCATTCCAGACCCCAACTACTGCCATTTCTCATCCTGTACTTGTTTCTTTTTACAAAACTGCGCCCTCTGGTCCTTAATCGTTTTAAAAGCAGGAACCTCTCTGCCCACTCTGTCTATATAGAATTATGTGAAAGTGAGGACTGCAGGTGCTGGAGATCAGAGTCTAGATTAGAGTGGTGCTGGAAAAGCACAGCTAGCTATCTAAAGTTATGTTGAAGAAATATGCTGTTGTCATTCACTGGAATGTCAATATCACATTGCTATGTGGGTGAGGAGAGATTGTGAAAGGAGCAGGGAGCAGGAGGGACAGAAATACGTACTGGGAGTGAATGTTAGGCAGTAGCATTACTGATCAGGCAAAACCTTTTGACTGGGAGGAATGTTCAAAGCTGGTTTCTAAACTGATGTGGGTTTATTGAGTTGATATCTGTGGCTCTCCTCTGACATCTAGTGTTTGGTATCAGGTTTTACACACACAGACCAAACATGACAGAGCTAACATCTTTCAGATGTGAGAGTCATTCAGAACATAGAAGAGTGTCAGGGGGTGGTTAGGGTTGAACACAGGCCAGGCCAATTCCCCAAGGACATTGATGTTGGGGCAACGTTTTATCCAGTGCAGACCTATATACCCTTTATCCAGTGCAGACCTATATACCCCTCTGTACAGTCTTATGGAGTGGGACCAACGGAGACTTTGTGCAGCTAAAACAGCAGTTCCTTTGAACCATAGCCATATTGAAATAACGTCCTTTTGAATGCCCTGCAATTTATGTACAGACTTTCAGCCCCCTGTCTGCACTGAATAGAAAACCCCTTCCTCTTCCCCAGCACCCGATTTCTCACCATTAAAAAAATGTTCTGCTGTGTCTTTCCCCGATAAATAATCTCACAAGATCATCCAGTCTACTGGGACAAAAACAAAAATTGCTGGAAAAGCTCAGCAGACCTGGCAGTATCCGTGGAGAGAAATCAGAGTTCACTTATCGGTCGAGTGGCCCTTCCTCAGAAATTCCTTAGCCTGCTGTGACTCTCTATTCATTGACATGTTCCCTTGCCTTCCCAGCAAGAGTAACCTAACCTTCCTTGTGTTATTGCTCAGAATGTACTAATTCAGCCTTGGAAGAGGGTTTATAAGGGGTAACAGTCTGACAGGAGCGAGAGCTTCGATAACCAGTTGATGCAGATTTAAAATAATCAGATAAAGACTGGGGGATAGTGAGGAGAAATGTTTTTTACGCAGAGTTCATATGGAATCCTTTGAGGCTGTGGAAATGTATAAAACTTGAAAATTCAATGCTTGCAAGGTTAAGAGTAGAGGAATGTGGGACTAATCTTTCAAAGAACCCAGGGTCAGGGTGATGGGCCGAACAGCCTCACTCTGCGCTGCCTGGTCTGGAAGCTGAAGACGGAGCAGACAAAGAGGTGACTGACCTGTCTGAGAGCTGGCCAGGCCCAGGACACAGTGCCCTTTGTGCTCCCTGTGTATCTGCAGAAAGGCCAGAGAGGACAGTGTCACAGCAACCTGGAAAGATAAAATAAAAAGGGTGTCACCCCAGTGTACGGTGAGAACACGAGAAATCATAGATTTCCCACAGTGTGGAAGCAGGCCATTCAGCCCATTGCTCCACACTAACCCTCCAAAGAACATCCCACCCCGACTCACCCTATCCCTGAAAACCTGCTTTCCCCATGGCCAATCCACCCTAACCTGCACATCCCTGGACTGTGGGAGGAAACGGGAGCAAACCTACACAGAAATGAGGAGACCATTCAGCCCCCTCGAGCCTGCTCTGCTATTCAAGAAAACCAAGGCTGATCTGGTTGTGCCCTGAGCTCCGTGCCCCGGGACTGAAAGTGTTGTTGTGAGTAAGCTGTTTCTTCCTGAAGTTGGAAAGAGTAACTCACTGCCACAGCTAAAACATTGTCCCAAAACACCCACCTGGTTTGTTGTATATTTTATATATCTTACTGATCAGCTAAAGGGCATGGTACAAATTTCCAAAGGTGTAACTCATTCAGTGACAGTACTGTCTGCATCTAGGCTTACAGCTCAGCTTCTAGGATTGATCTCATTCATTCATGGGATGTGGGCATCACTGGCTAGGCCAGCATTTATTGCCCGTCCCCAGTTGCACCAGGAGGGGGTGGGGGTGAGCTGCCTTCTTGAACAGCTGCAGTCCATGTGCTGTGGGTAGGCCCACAATGCCCTCAGGGAGGGAATCTGAGGAATTTGATCCAGCGACACTGAAGGAACGGTGATGTACTTCCAAGTCAGGATGGTGAGCGGTTTGGAAAGGAACTTGCAGGGGGTGGTGTTCCCATGTATCTATTTCCCTTGTCCTTCTAGATGGTAGTGGTTGTGGGTCTGGAAGGTGCAGTCTGAAAATGGTTGGTGAATTTCTGCAGTGTATCCTTTAGATAGTACACACTGCTGCTACTGAGTGTCAGTGGGGAAGGGAGTGGATTTTTGTGAATGTGACGCCAATCAAGTGGCTGCTTTGTCCTGGATGGTGTCAAGCTTCTTGAGTGTTGTTGGAGCTGCCCCCATCCAGGCAACTGGGGAGTATTCCATCACCCTCCTGACTTGTGCCTTGTAGACAGGCTTTGGGGAGTCAGGGGGTGAGTAACTCGCGACAGGAATCCTCCCTCTGACCTGCTCAGATGGTTAGATTCTCTTTTTGTGGAGATGGTCATTACCTGGCACAAATGTTCCTTGTCACATTTCAGACCAAACCTGTTATTATCCAGGACCGTGCTGCATTTGAACCTAGACTGCTTCCCTCAATGTATGTTAGAACATAGAACATAGAAAAATACAGCACAGAACAGGCCCTTCGGCCCACGATGTTGTGCCGAACATTTGTCCTAGCTTAAGCACCCATCCATGTACCTATCCAATTGCCGCTTAAAGGTCGCCAATGATTCTGACTCTGCCACCACTCTCTGGGTAAAGAACCTACCCCTGACATCCCCCCTATACCTTCCACCCTTCACCTTAAATTTATGTCCCCTTGTAACACTCTGTTGTATCTGGGGAAAAAGTCTCTGACTGTCTACTCTATCTATTCCTCTGATCATCTTATAAACCTCTATCAAGTCACCCCTCATCCTTCGCCGTTCCAATGAGAAAAGGCCTAGCACTCTCAACCTATCCTCGTACGACCTATTCTCCATTCCAGGCAACATCCTGGTAAATCTTCTCACCTTGTGGCATATTGAGGCCTTTACATGGCCAGAGCTTCATTCCAACCCTGTCATCATTTTATTCGCAAGAGAGGGCAGCTGAGGAAGTAAGGTGGTGGCATAGTAGTTATGCCATTGGGCTAGTCATTTAGAGCCCTGAAAAATACTCTGGGGATGTGGGTTTGAAATCCCCCCCCCCCATGCCAGATATTGAAATTTGTATCTGGAATTAAAAGTAAACATAATGGCGAACATGTAACCACTGTTGATTGTCATAAAAATCCACCTTTTGTGACAGAAATCTGCTGTCCTTACCTGGTCTGGTCTATGGGTAACTCCAGACCCACAGTATTATGGTTGATTTTTAACTGTCTTCTGAAATAGTCAAGCAAGCCACTCAAGGGCAATTAGGCATGGGAAATAAATGTTGGCCTAAGGCAGTGATACCCACATCCCATATGCTTAGTCACCTCCTCAAAGAATTCAATAAGACTTGTAAGGCAAGACCTCCCCTTCACAAATCCGTGCTGGCTGTCCCTAATTAAGCAATGTCTTTCCAGATACTCATAAATCCTATCCCTCAGTACCCTTTCCATTACTTTGCCTACCACCGAAGTAAGACTAACGGGCCTGTAATTCCCAGGGTTATCCCTATTCCCTTTTTTGAACAGGGGCACAACATTCGCCACTCTCCAGTCCTCTGGTACCACCCCCATCGACAATGAAGACGAAAAGATCATTGCCAACGGTTCTGCAATTTCCTCTCTTGCTTCCCACATAATCCTAGGATATATCCCGTCAGGCCCGGGGGACTTGTCTATCCTCAAGTTGTTCAAAATGTCCAACACATCTTCCTTCCTAACAAGTATCTCTTCTAGCTTACCAGTCCGTTTCACACTCTCCTCTTCAACAATACGGTCCCTCTTGTTTGTAAATACTATGTTATCTCTTGAGACCACATCCAGGCTTATCTTATTGAGCACAGTGAGCTTAGATCAACGATCAGTCTCCCACATCTGAGCACATTAAAGTTAAACAGTGCACACAGCACTGTGGAACTGGAATTGAATGTAGGTCAGACGGGGTAAAGACAGCAGATTTCCTTCACATTAGTGAAACCAGATGGATCTTTGCAACAATCTGAAAGTTTCATGGTCAGTGTCACCAGGGTGAGACTTTAAAACTTATTCAATTAAATGTAAGATCTCTGGGTGCAGTGGTGGGATATTTGTAATCGTGAGTCCAGGCCTGTGGAGTACAGTAACTCTGCTGGCATAATTAGCTCAAATTGCTGTTCTTGTTTTTAATCTCTGATTGGTTCGCTTCTCCTTAAAGAGATCTGAGGCTGCAGCCAATCATAGGGACAGAACATGGATGAGGTTGGTTACCTTCTCTCCATTGGCCAGTGTAAACCACTCACTGGATTCCTGCTCTCTCTCGCGAAGTCTCGACAGGTAAGCCTCTGATGATTGCTTTACAACGTCCCATTCTCCACCGGTTAAAATATCCACAGGATACCTCATTGCTAAAGAGACATAATCAAGAAGGTCAGAGCTCGCTTCGTGCCAAAACCCATCTGCTTAGGCCTCGGTAACTCTCACCTCCCAATCTGAAGGTTGTGAGTTCGAGTCCTGCTCCAGAAATGGGGTGCCAGTGGTGTGCTGCACTGTCAGAGGAACTGTTTCTCAGATGGGACTTTGAACTGTAAGATCCTGAGGCTGACTCCTGGGTTACCATGAGACTTGCATAAATTATAATACAGCAAACTTCATCTCAACCAGCACCTTGTGAGCCAACCAGCTCAATAAACCAGCAAAAATTACAGACCTCAAATACCGTAAGCTTTCTGTGTTATTTCAATCCTCCCCCCACCCCCCAACCAATGTCCAAGTCGCCATTTGAAGGTGCAAATGAGAAAGTTCTCTGCCAGTCAGCTTTATTTAAGACAAATTACATTATTATTTAAGTGATTTATGCATAAACAATGGATAATAGTGATGTGTCTTACATTTCTATTACTTAGTGTGTATTACATTGATGCTATGGACTTATAGAGTATTCAACTAACTGGCACATTCCTGGTCCCACAGGGGCCAGTTAATAAAAGGCTTGCTGTATTGTGACTGACAGCATGTCCCTGATGTGAAGAAGACAGAAGGAAGCAGTCTGAAATGTGTTTGTGAAGAGAGAGAGGTCTGAGACACTGCGCTAGAGAGCTGGATTTATTACCTGGCTCCATACAGCTGTAAGGAAAGGTGGGTTATGGTACATAAGGAACTAAAGAGGTACATAAGGAACTAAAAATCAGAGATAAGGAGCAAACAGACTCAGGAAATGTATGTATACCACTCACATATGGTCTGGAGTACGGTTACTCAAATAGTGTAAAATCAAACAGTGTGGCACACCATCAGCACTGACCTTCCAACAGTGCGGCACTCCCTCAGCACTGACCCTCCAACAGTGCAGCACTCCCTCAGCACTGACCCTCCAACAGTGCGGCACTCCCTCAGCACAGACCCTCTGACAGTGCAGCATTCCCTCAGCACAGACCCTCTGACAGTGCAGCATTCCCTCTTTTTAATAGATTAGATTACTTACAGAGTGGAAACAGGCCCTTCGGCCCAACAAGTCCACACCACCCCGCCGAAGCGCAACCCACCCATACCCCTACATTTATCCCTTACCTAACACTACGGGCAATTTAGCATGGCCAATTCACCTGACCTGCACATTTTTTTT
>NC_057749.1:15001317-15034706 GCF_004010195.1 Chiloscyllium plagiosum
GACAGTGCGGCACTCCCTCAGCACTGACCCTCTGACAGTGCAGTGCTCACTCAGCAGTGACCCTCTGACAGTGCAGTGCTCACTCAGCACTGACCCTCTGACAATGCAGTGCTCACTCAGCACTGACCCTCTGACAGTGCAGTGCTCACTCAGCACTGACCCTCTGACAGTGCGGCACTCCCTTAGCACTGACCCTCTGACAGTGCAGTGCTCACTCAGCACTGACCCTCTGACAGTGCAGTGCTCACTCAGCACTGACCCTCTGACAATGCAGTGCTCACTCAGCACTGACCCTCTGACAGTGCAGTGCTCACTCAGCAGTGACCCTCTGACAGTGCAGTGCTCACCATGCAGTGCCCTGGCTGCATTGGTCTGAATTTGATTCTCTTGTTTTCGATGGGAGCCCTGAATCTGGAACCCTTCATGAGTGACAGCTGCCTGGTGAAAGTTCCTTGGCGACGGGTCCCTCTGGATATTGAGCCCAGGGAGAGGCGGGGTGGGAATAAAGCCTTTGGCAGTGACTGTTAAGGCGGAGAGGAGTTGATCAATGCTCCCCCACCCCTCCAGGTCATTGTGGCCCCCAATATGGTGGTGATCCTGGCTGATGTGGGGGGTTGCCCCATAAATCAGAACAAAAGGAACATGACCATGTCTGAACAGGAGGGATGGGGAGATGATGTGTCCCCCTTCAGAGTGGGACAGGTACGGGGTCTGAGAAGTGAAACAGCAGGACATGAGTGGTCCCTGTAGAATGGCCTTCAATCTAAAGCCAAACCAGCCTACAGCAGAATCTAATATTAGTAACAGCTGTCTCTCAGTCCGGTCAACAGTTTCAGATTGTTCCCAGTGTTTGTTGACAGTATCTGGAGCTCTCTCTCTCTCTCTCTCCTTCCCTGTGAAAGCTTGTCTCTGACTTTGAAACGGCGGCAGTTCCTTCAGGAGCTAACCTGCTTCCCCAACATTGGATCAGACAGTGAGGAGCTCACTGCTGACCAGTTTACAGCAGATTAGCAGATCCCCTCTGATCTCTTACCTCAGTCAGTCAGAGGTGGGCACAGACTGAGATATTCCCCCACCGTCTCCCACCTCCTCCGGTCTCTCGCTGTCTCTGAAGGTAGGGAGTGGCTGATAATAAACTCTAGCACGGAGTTCAGGTTGGACAGGGTGGGGCAAGCAGTGGGAGGTCTGAACAAAACTACACTGGGTCCCTCGTCCAGGGAGGGAGCTGCCCCTGTGTTATAGAGCAGGGAGCTGAGTGGTGTTGGGAGAGCCAGAGGCGGATAGTTTTGATTTGATTTATTTTGTCCCATGGACCTAGGTATAGTGAAAGGTTTTGTTTTGCTGTACAGTACGGGCAGGTTATTACTATGCAAAGTGCATTAGGGTCATAGATCAGAGCACGGAATACAATGTTACAGCTGCAGAGAAGGTGAACTAGGAAACCGAGATCAACATTAAATGTGGCATTTGAGAGGTCTATTCAGAAGTCTAATGACAGCAGGGAGGAAGCTGTTTGTGAATATATTTGTACATCTATTCAAATTTTTATATCTTCTGCCCAATGGAAGGGTTTGGAAGTGAGTATAAATGGGTGGGAGGGGTCTTTGGTGATGTTGGTTGCTCTCCCCGGGCAGTGGGAAGTGTAGACGTAGTCAATGGATGGGAGGCTGGTTTGTGAGATGGACTGGGCTGGCTGCACACTCCCTGTTGTTGTTAAAGTGGACATGCATGAAGAGACAAACGGCAAAATAAAACAGGAGATACTGAGAATTGGGATGAATTCTGGGAGAAGAAGGTTTATGTGGAGGAAAAGGCCAGCACGGAATTGCTGGGTCAAATAGCCATCAGTGCAATTCGGTGTAATGAGCAGCTCTGTCAGACACAATCGATGAACTGCAGGTACTGACGGCAGGGAGTTCATCGTCACAATCAGGACAACAACCACAGGGTCAATACTGAGGGAGCGGGCAATGACAGAGGGTCAGTACTGAGGGAGTGCCGCACTCTCAGAGGGTCAGTGCTGAGGGAGTGCGCACTGTCAGAGGGTCAGTGCTGAGGGAGTGCCGCACTGTCAGAGGGTCAGTACTGAGGGAGTGCCACACTGTCTGAGGGTTCAGTGCTGAGGGAGTGCCACACTGTTGGAGTGTCAGTGCTGAGGGAGCACTGCACTGCCAGAGGGTCAGTGCTGAGGGAGTGTCGCACTGTCAGAGGGTCAGTGCTGAGGGAGCACTGCACTGTCGGAGGGTCAGTGCTGAGGGAATGCTGCACGTTTGGAGGGTCAGTGCTGAGGGAGCACCGCACTGTCGGAGGGTCAGTGCTGAGTGAATTCTGCACGTTTGGAGGGTCAGTGCTGAGTGAGCGCCGCACTGTCGGAGAGTCAGTGCTGAGGGAATGCTGCACGTTTGGAGGATCAGTGCTGAGTGAGTGCCACTCTGTGTAAGGGTCAGTGCTGAGGGAGCACCACACTGTCGGGAGTTCAGTGCTGCACTGTCAGAAGGTCAGTGCTGAGGGAGTGGGCATTGTCAGAGGGTCAGTGCTGATGCAGTGAACACTGTCAGAGGGTCAGTGCTGAGAGAGTCCACACTGTTGGGGGTGGTGGGAGGGGTCAGTGCTGAGTGTGCGGGCACTGTCAGAGGGCCACTGCTGAGGTAGTGCTGCACTGTCGGAGGGTCAGTGCTGAGGGAGCAGGCACATCTAGTGAGTCAGTGCTGAGGGAGCGGGCACTGTCAGAGAGTCAGTGCTGAGTGCGTGCCGGTCTGTCAGAGGGTTAGTGCTGAGGGTGTGGGCACTGTCAGAGGGTCAGTGCTGAGTGAGTGCCGCTCTGTCGGAGGGTCAGT
This sequence comes from Chiloscyllium plagiosum, assembly GCF_004010195.1. NCBI lineage: Eukaryota > Metazoa > Chordata > Chondrichthyes > Orectolobiformes > Hemiscylliidae > Chiloscyllium > Chiloscyllium plagiosum. Next base: position 15,004,155 of record NC_057749.1, read on the forward strand.
GCTGAGGGAGCGGGCACTGTCAGAGGGTCAGTGCTGAGGGAGTGCCGCACTGTTGGGGGGGTGAGCGCTGTTGGAGCAGGCACTGTCAGAAGTGCAGTGCTGAGGTAGTGCTGCACTGTCGGAGGGTCAGTGCTGAGGGAGCGGGCACTCTCACAGGGTCAGTGCTGAGTAAGTGCCACGCTGTCAGAGGGCCAGTGCTGAGGGTGCGGGCTCTGTCAGAGGGCTAGTGCTGAGAGAGTGCCACACTGTCGGAGGGTTCAGTGTTGTGGGAGTGCCGCACTGTCAGAGGATCAGCGCTAAGGGAGTGCCACACTGTTGGAGGGTTCAGCGCTGAGGGAGTGCCTCACTATCGGAGGGTCAGCACTGAGGGAGTCCCGCACTGTTGAAGGGTCAATGCTGAGGGACTGCTGCATTGTCAGAGGGTCAGTGCTGAGGGAGTGCCGCACTGTTGGAGGGTCAGTGCTGAGGGAGTGCCGCACTGTCGGAGGGTCAGTGCTGAGGTATTGCCGTACTGTTGGAGGGTCAGTGCTGAGGTATTGCCGTACTGTCGGAGGGTCAGTGCTGAGTGAGCGCCGCACTGTCGGAGGGTCAGTGCTGAGGGAGTGCCGCATTGTCGGAGGGTCAGTGCTGAGGGAGTGCTGCACTGTCAGACTGTCAGTGCTGAGGGAGTGCCGCACTGACGGCAGGTCAGTGCTGAGGGAGTGCAGCACTGTCAGAGGGTCAGTGCTGAGGGAGTGCCGCACTGTCGGAGGGTCAATGCTGAGGGAGTGCCGCACTGTCAGAGGGTCAGTGCTGAGGGATTGCCGCACTGTCAGAGGGTCAGTGCTGAGTGAGCACTGCCTGTTGGAGGGTCACTGCTAAGTGAGTGCCGCACTGTTGGAGGGTCAGTGCTGAGGGAGTGCCGTACTGTCAGAGGGTCAGTGCTGAGAGAGTGCCGCACTGTTGGAGGGTCACTGCTAAGTGAGTGCCGCACTGTTGGAGGGTCAGTGCTGAGGGAGTGCCGCACTGTCGCAGGGTCAGTGCTGAGGGAGTGCCGCACTGTCGGATATGCAATTCCTTTTCATGATCCCACACAGTCTAATTTTGAAAGACAGGTGGATATTCCCCATGGTGCCTCTGGCCAGAATTTACCCTTTGGCCAACATCCCCAGTGAGCTGGAATGATCTTCCCGTTGTGGCTTGTGGGATCGTGCTGTGTGAGATTTGCTCTTTTGTTTCCTTTATTCCAACAGTGCCAACAGTCCACGGCCTATAAAGTAATTTTGTGCATCCTTAGGTTGTGAAAGTGCTTTATAATTGAAAGCCTTCTTTTCCTGTACAGGTCCCTGCAGATCTCGGAAGGTGACGCCAAGCATTCCCGATGGATCCTGATCCCCAGCTGCTGTTGGTGACTGGTATCTCCCAGTTGCTGTATTCTGTGAAACCTTCCTGTTGTTTAATTTGCTGCCTGTTCTCGGGTCATCACAGCCCTTTGTATTTCCGTTCCCACGTGTCCCCCCGACGCCCTTGGAAGTGCCCTCTCTCTGCCCTCCTGAGTACCACCTGCCAGCTTTGGCAAGATATTTAACCACAGCTGCATTCGCCCTCCAGACCAATCCATCTCCTTGCCTGACAAGGAGACACCTTTGGTATCCGGTAATCCCAGTGGATGGCTTGGGGTGTTATGGACCAGGCCTGACCCCCCCCTCAAAACATGTCAAGAAAGTAGCCCAGAGCCCAACTTTGCTCGTTGTTTGAAGCAAGTAGATATTCCAGGAGAGATGTGGTTGGTCAAACCACTTAGTTTTAAACAAAACAAAATTTATTTACATAGTTAATGACCGAAACACAAAGAAAACAGAATACCAAATAACGCAACCTATCCAATACCCCAGTAGGTCATCCCAACTTAATAACGCTGCTCCAAATACTCACAACAATCCCCATAAACCCTCCTTGGCACATAAGGCCGAATCAAATCCAGGGTCTGACAGGAGCGATGTCAGAGAGAGAGGGAGGATCAGCATGGACCTGTTTCTGTGGGTCTAGCAGCTTCACAACTGCCTGTTAAAGCCAAACCAAACCAGAGGAGAGCTTACCTGGGAGAACTGTCCCTTTCATTGTACAAGTGTTTTATTTAAAACTTGAAAGCCCTTTGACTGAGGCAGTATCTGTTAGCTATAATCAAACTGGCCTTAAACTCCTTCAAATCCAGACCTTTCGGAATCGCTGCTTTTACAACCTCTCTGAAAAAAATTCCAAGGGCAGCATAGCCTTGTTAAAGCAGCAGCTTCATCATGGGGGTCATACTCTCTCACAATGGGATCAAATCCTGCCATCACGGTGAAATCTGGAATGTGACACTGGTCTCGGTAATGGAAACCAGCATCGATTATTAAATAAAATCCCATCAGGTTCACTAAAGTTCTTCAGAGAAGGAAATCTGCCATCCTTACCTGGTCTGGCCTACAAGCCGCCAGAAATGCAGGCCACTGTAAACTGCTCTCTGAACTGGTCTAGCAAGCTGCTCAGTTGAAGGGCAATTTGTTATGGACAGCCACCGGTGAGAACTACATACCTTGATAGAAGAAATTGAACTTCCATTAACGTCATTGTGGGTCTACCTACAGCACATGGACTGCAGCGGTTCAAGAAGGCAGTTCATCCTCACCTTCTCCAGGGGCAACTAGGGATGGACAATACATACTGACTCAGCCAGTGACACCAACATCCCATAAACTGATTCATAAAATCCCACCCCAATCCCACCCCAATCAGTGGAATTCCAATTAAATTTAAAAAGTCCGGAATTGAAAACTAGTTTAAGTGATAGTGACCATTAAACCATTGTCTATAGTTGAAAACACCCACCTGGGTCACTAATGTTCTTTAGGGATGGAAATCAACCCTCCTTACCCAGTCTGGCCTACACATGACTCCAGACCCACAGTGATATGGTTGACTCTTTATGCCCTCTGGGCAATAAGTAGCGAGCCACTCATTTCAAGGGCAATTAGGAATGGGCACAGAAATGCTAGGCGCATGGTGGCTCAGTGGTTAGCAATGTCACCTCACAATGCCAGGGACCTGGGTTCAATTCCAGCCTCGGGCGACTGTCTGTGTGGAGTTTGCACATTCTCCCCGTGTCTGCGTGGGTTTCCTCCGGGTGCTCTGGTTTCCTCCCACAGTCCAAAGATGTGCAGGTCAGGTGGGGTGGGTTGGCCATGGGAATTGCTGGGTTACAGGGATAAGGTAAGGTGGGTGCAGGTCTGGGTGGGGTGCTCTTCAGTGTGGACTCAATGGGCTGAATGGCCTGCTCCCACCCTGTAGGGATTCGATGATTACCAGTGATGCCAACATCCCATGGATTAATTATTTCATAATAACACTGTTCATTTTGTTCTTTTCACTTGTAGGTTTCGGTCCATTCCGCCAGCACCTCACCAACCCAAGCTGGGCTGCTGTTCAGGTATTGAGACCAACACGAGAATATCATTGACCTTCCCTTCGATCTTAGCTCACCGGCTTCAGTGATAACTCATGATCGGAGGGTTGTGGGTTCAAGCCCCAGTTGAGAAACTTGACTGTAAAATCCAGACTGGTGCCTTACTAAGGGAATGTGGTCCGATCAGAGATGCTGCTTTCTCAGAGACAGCAATAAACACTGCCGTCCCCCTCCATAAGAAGTAGGAACAGGAGTAGGCCATTTGGCCCCTCAAGCCTATTCCACCATTCAATAAGGTCATGGCTGATATGACACTCCTCAGGTCCACTATCCTGCCCTTTCCCCAGAACCCCCTGATTCCCCGATTGATCAAGAATCTATTGATCTCAGCCTTAAATTAGAACTCAGCAAAGAGTTCCCAAGACTCACAACCCTCTGAGTGAAGAAATTCCTCTTCATCTCCATCTTAGGTTAGTGCCCCTTTACTCTGAGACTGTTCCCTCTGGTACTAGACTCTCCCATGAGGGGGAACATCTGCTCAGCATTGGCCTTGTCAGTGGTAGCTCAGTTCAATTTCTGGCCAATGGTAACCCCCATTGATAGTGGGAGATTCGGTGATGGTAATGCCATTGAATGTCAAAGGACAACAGTCTCAGCATTGACCCTGTCGAGCTCTTTAAGAATTGTATGTTTCAGGGTGACTGAGAACACAGAGCCTGTTGCTGTTTAGACCAGAAAATTGGGGATGGGGTGGTGCGAATAATGTTCCTGCTCTTTGATTGGATGAGTACCACGGTCTTTCATGTCCACTTTCAAGGGACAAACAGGGTCTGACCTCACCTGAAAAACAGTGCCTCCTACAGGACTAGACGTCCCCAGCATTATCCCAAGCCATTGGTCTTTGTGCTCAGGTGTCTGCCCAGGCACTCAGTGAGAGCTGTTTCCACACAGGGGTATGGTTGGGAGCCATTGAAACATTAGGATTAGAAATCCTACCTTATTTGTTTATCTATCTGGCTTCCCAACCTTCCATCTCCACTCACGGCGTGTCACTGAACCTGTTCATCTTGAAGAACATAAAAACCGACAGAACTGCAGATGCTGGAAATCAGAAACAAAACCAGAAATTGCTGGAAAAGCTCAGTGGGTCTGGCAGCATCTGTGGAGAGAAATCAGGTTGTGAAGAAGGGACATTGGATCCAAAACATGAACTGTTTCTCTCTCCACAGATTCTGCCAGACCTGCTGAATTTCCCCAGCACTTTCTGTTTCTGATCTCCAGCCATCCACAATTGTTTGGTCTCTGTTTGACCTCTCTATTAGAACAGCGAACTGTACAGCACAGGAACAGGCCCTTCGGCCCACGATGTTGTGCTGACCATGATACCAAATTAAACTAATCTCTTCTGTCTGCCCGCGGTCCATATATCTCTCCTGTTGATAGGTGCCACCCTAGTTTCATGGATTGTTCAGGGGTGCAGTCGGGGGAAACATGAGAGGATTGTGCTCAGTCCACTGTGCTTGCAGCCAGGATAGATTAGATTAGATTAGATTAGATTAGATTAGATTACTTACAGTGTGGAAACAGGCCCTTCGGCCCAACAAGTCCACACCGACCCGCCGAAGCGCAACCCACCCATACCCCTACATTTACCCCTTACCTAACACTACGGGCAATTTAGCATGGCCAATTCACCTGACCTGCACATCTTTCGACTGTGGGAGGAAACCGGAGCACCCGGAGAAAACCCACGCAGACACGGGGAGAATGTGCAAACTCCACACAGTCAGTCGCCTGAGAAGGGAATTGAACCCGGGTCTCTGGCGCTGTGAGGCAGCAGTGCTAACCACTGTGCCACCGTGCCGCCCAAAATAGCTCCTAACCTTTCAGATCCTGCCATGGTTTTGACAATAAGATGAAATGTTTTTGCTAATTGAAGGTACTCCAGGATAACGTGCCTTGTTTTGAAAAGTGACTATCCCCACCTCATTCCCTGCCAGACACTAATCAACATGGTTCTTCCTTAGTGCCATTCTCCATGGATCTCCCGGTCTCAGTGGAATGAGCACTTCTGTCCTGTGATTATTTGGCTACGAAGGCATCGCAGATGGAATTCTATCTTTGTATTCAGTGCCTCCACAACCATTCCCTGACCCACAGCTCCTCCATTCTGTACCATTGTGGCTAATCTTCACCCACCCACCCACTCCCCGTTTCCCCCTGCTCCCCCTCCCCGCCACGCCCCCCCAAAATAACTCTCTCTGTGCCAGTCTCAAAAACCAACAACGGAGCATCCATTAGCCTCTGGGGTGCAGAATCTCGAAGGTTCCTCCGATTGGCCCCTTATCCTGAGACTGTGCCCCGGAGTGTTTGATCAGCGGGAATCAGTCTCTACCCCCTGCAGTCCTTTCACAATTTACCCCCTGCAGCCCTTTCACAATCTCGTACATCTCAATGAGGTGTCACCTCCCTTTGCCCCTAAACTCTGGAGAATATCAGGCCAGGTTGCTGAGCCCATCCTTACTCCAGAGTGCTGCCTCCGTACTGCTGCTAACACAACACACCCTTCCCTGAGATAAGGCCACCCAAGCTGCACATGGTATTCCAGGTGGGATATGGACATTCAGGACAATACATGAATCTGTTACACTGTTTTATACAATCCACAGGAACTAAAGAAATTAGGCTCCGGGGACAAAATTCGGCTGGAAACGGTTGAACTACCTGTTCACTACCAGCGGGTCCGGGAGATACTGAGCAGGATCTGGGAAACCCAACAGCCACAGGTATCTTATTCTGGAAAATTCCCTGGCCCTGCACTGTCCACAGTCACTTTGCTGCCTGTGGTCCTCAGTTCCTCTTGATGACCCCGAGCAGCTGCTGCCTATTTGCATGGTGATTTTGTTTTATAATTTGAAGTGGACAGAGCAGAGCTGAAGACAATCAGAGGTCTCAGAGTGAGTCGATCTTCTCCACCAGAGAGAGTGAGTTTACATGAACTGGTGGGTGGTTCCAGCACATGATGGGAGCAATGTGAGTGTGTGTGAGAGATATAGAGAGGATGTGTGAGAGAGATAGATTGTATAAGCAAACGAGTGTGAGAGAACGAATGTGACAGTGAACGTGACAGAGTGCAAGAGTGAAAATGTGTGTGACAGAGCATGAGTGTGAAAGTGATAGTGAAAGTGATAGAGATAGTACGTGTGAAGCTGAGAGGGAGTGTGTGTGTGTGTGTGTAAAACAGAGAGAGAGTGAATGTGGGAGTGTGAATTTGAAAGAATGAATGAGTGTGTGAGAGAGTGGGAGTGAGAGAATGAAAGTTTGAAGGAGTGTTCAGTGAGAGATGATGAGTGAAAGAGTGGTGAGTGAGAGAGTGGGAGAGTGGGAGTGACATTTTGAAGGGGTGAGAGAGAGACAGTGGGAGTGTGAGAGTGTTTGCATAAACAAACAGCAGGTGAGAAGTGAATGAGCTGAACTGTGATGCTTTGGGAGTGAGATTCTGCTGTTAATTGGCCTCAGAAACACAGGCACGAGGCAAGAGGCAAGAGGGTAGCATCAGTCTGGTGGTGCCAACGGGTACCATATGTTCACCAGCGAGAATCAGAGAGACACAGGCAGGGATAGAGAACTGGGTAGGACAATAACGGCATGGTTTCACTTTCACTGGGAAAACATTGCAGCGTCTGAGCGTGAAGTGATCCCACTCTGTGTCTGGTTTTGTTTAGCTGGCTGTGCATGTCGGAGTAGGAACAGCATCGAAGCTGATCATTCTCGAACAGTGTGCCAGGAACCAGGGATATAAAGATCCTGATGTTTGTGGTTGCTATGCAGCAGGAAGCTGCTGTGTGGATGGAGGGCCTGAGAAGATCGAGTCACTCATCAACATGAGATCTGTCTGTAAGAACCTCGCTGGACTGGACATTGCTATCATTTATTCCAGGGATGCAGGGAGGTCAGTAACTGTGACAGAAATACCTCGACAGTTTACAGATCCACTCATTCCTACAAGTGCAGCGATGAAATCAACTTCACAACCAGCAAGATATGAGCCAGTTCTGGAATGCACTGCCTGGGAGGGGGGTTATAGAGTCATAGAGCACGGAAACAGACTCTTCGGCCCAACCAGTCCGTGCCGACTTAACTAAACCAGTCCCATCTGCCTGCTCCTGGCCCGTATCCCTCCAAACCTTTCCTATTCATGTACAAATTTCTTTTAAACATTGTAACTGTGCCCACACCCACCACTTCCTCAGGAAGCTCATTCCTCACATGAACACCCTCTGTTTAAAAACGTTGCTCCTCATGTCTTATGTAAATCTCTCTCCTCTCACCTTAACAACGTGTCCCCTAGTCTTGAAATCCCCCATCCCAGGGAAAAGACAATGATTATTAACCCTATCTATACCGCTCATTATTTTATAAATTCTATCAGGTCACCACTCAACCTCCTACGCTCCAGTGAAAAAAATCCCAGCGTTTCTTTATAACTCAAACTTTGCATACACAGCAACATCCTGGTAAATCTCTTCTGAACCCTCTCCAGATTAATAATATCCTACCTATAAGAGGGTGACAGGAACTGGACACAGTATTCCAGAAGAGGCCTCACCAATGTCCTGCACAATCTTAACATGATGTTCCAACTCCTACACTCAAAGGACCTTGAGGTGAAACCTCACAGCCTTTAAAAAGAGTTTGGCATGTCATAACACAGAGCGCAGGAACATGGCAGCATAGTAGATTGAGTGTAGCATTGGCAGTACAGACCTGATGGGCTGAAGGGTCTGCATCTGTGAGATACTAGATTATAAATTGAGACCAAACACTGCCCCATCCCCACAGGTAGGCTGAAGGTACAAACTCTCATGTGAAGAGTGAGTGGGTAATCTCAGAGATTTTACTGTGTGACTCCACTTGGGTATCAGCTCCTTCAACATCTGGGAAGAGGTGAACATCTGAACAGTGATTACCTTCTCCCATTTAAATAACAGACACAGACCTCTATCCCGTCCCCATGTGGGGGAATCACAGACACAGACCCCCGTCCCGTCAACATGTGGGGGAATCACAGACACAGACCCCCGTCCCGTCACCATGTGGGGGAAATCACAGACCCCCACGTCCCGTCACCGTGTGGGGGAATCACAGAACCCCCGTCCCGTCACCGTGGGGGGGAATCACAGACATCCCTCCCTTCACCATGGGGGGGGGATGTCACAGACACAGACCCCCATCCCATCACCGTGGGGGGGAATCACAGACCCTCCTCCCATCCTTCCAGAAATCACACAGTTACATTCTATTATTTACTAATGAGCCTCAAGACCTTTCCTGGTGATGGTTAATATTCCAAGGTTGATTTGCTGGCAGGGAATAGAAACCATTCAGTTGTGAGTAAGGAGCCATATAAAGAAGTTCCATGCCTAAAACTGGGGGACCCTTGTGGTGCAGTGGTAGTGCCCTTACCCCTGGACCTGGAGGCCTGGTTTTGTGTCCCATCTGCTCCAGGCGATGGTAATAAGATTTCTGAACAAGTTGATTTGTGGAAATTATCTCAGTGTCTGGAATCCAGAAACAACTTGAGATGAGCCCATGTCTATTGTCTCCAGTGTAATGTGCTAAAGTACACATGACCCACACCAGGGGACCGCAACATGTTGACTTACTCTGAAGTGCTTACCTGAGGATGTTCAATTGACTTTTAAATGAAACATCTTTTTCAGGTATCTTTGTGAATATGCTTACTACCTTTCATTATACCATGGTAACCAGAAAGCTGCCTTTATTCACATCCCTCGGCTGAGCAATGGATTGACAGTGGAAAAGCTGGGAAAGGCTCTCTGGATGATTCTACAGGAGCTGCTGCACCAACTGGACACCCAGAGAGAACCATCGGTTTTGTGAACGATGCTCAGTGTCACACAGCACGGAAGCAGACCCTTCGGTCCAACGCGTCCATGCCTACCAAGATTCCCAAACTAAACTAGTCCCGTTTGGCCCATATCCCTTTATATCCTTCCTATCCATGTCTGGATGCCTTTTAAATGTAATTGTGTTGACCTCCACCACTTCCTCTGGCAGTTCATTCCATACATGCACCACCGTGTGTGTGAAACTGTTGCCCCCTCTGTCCCTTTTAAATCTTTCCCTCTCGCCCTAAACCTATGCCCCTCTAGTTTTGAACTCCCCACCCTGGGGAAAAGATCCCTTTCCTCAGCTTAAAGACTCACCCTCCATCCTGAATCCACACCAGTGTGAATGGTCTCACGTTGGTTGTGCTGTCTCCTTGCTCTCACGGGACCCCTGAAACCTCGAGGCTACATCGCAAGTTGTCCCTTTTGTTATTCTGTCTCGGAATGTGGTTGTTGGTCATCCCTAATTGCCCTGCAATCAGTAACTTTCTGGGGTCACTAAAACGCAGATGTTTCCTTAGCCGCCTGGAGTCAAATTTTGGGCAGGACAGCAGATTTCCCTCCCTGGAGGGCATTAGTGTCAGGAGGGTCAGACTAGAGTTTATAGAGACGTACAGCACAGAAACAGACCCTTCGGTCCAACCCATCTATGCCGACCAGATATCCCAACCCAATCTAGTCCCACCTGCCAGCACCCAGCCCATATCCCTCCAAACCCTTCTTATTCATATACCCATCCTGATGCCTCTTAAATGTTGAAATTGTACCAGCCTCCACCACTTCCTCTGGCAGCTCATTCCATACCCAGTCTTTCCCTGAAATAATGCCACAGGATCACTTACCTGGTGGGTAGTGGGGGGGTTGGGGGGGAGGGGCTAATGCCTCATCAAACAGCACCACATTCCCCCAACACACCAATGCGCTGGGTTACACACCCAACTTTTTCCCACCATTCTGATATAGAGGGGAGAGTTGCCAACGTAGTCAGTGTTGATATTATCAAATGAATTGTGCTGTTTTACAAATCAAATGGTTAACTTTCTGTGCTGATTGTGGCTTGAGGGAAGGGATCAAAATACCTTCAATTACTTGGATCGAAGGCGTGAATACCGGTCATAGTCAGAGTTTTTACAGCATTGAAAGAGCTCCGTGGTTGCCTATTGTTGGAAGGATATGATTAAGCTGGAGAGCGTTCGGAAGAGATTTACCACAATGTTGCCCCATATGGAGAGCTTGAGTTATATGGATAGGCTGGGAGTCCTACCACAGGACCATAGGAGGTTGAGTGGTCGCCTTAAAGAAGTTTATCGGATCACGAGGGGTATAGTGTTAATGGTTGGTGTATTTTCTCATAGGATGGGAGATTTCAAGACTAGGGGCATTGTTTACAGTGAGAGCTACTTAGAAAAGACACGGGCGCAATTTTATTTTAAGATTAGACTCCATACAGTGTGGAAATAGGCTGTTCGGCCCAACAAGTCCACACCGAACCTCCGAAGAGTAACCCACCCAGACCCATTTCCCCCTGACTTAACACTTTGGGCAATTTAGCACGGCCAATTCACCTAACCTGCATATCTTTGGATTGTGGGAGGAAACCCACGCAAACGCGGAGAGAATGTGCAAACTCCAAACGGACACTCATCCGAGGCTGGAATTGAACTAGAGTCCCTGGTGCTGTGAGGCATCAGTGCTAACCACTAAGCCATTTTTCCAGAAGGTGATTTGTGTGGAGTGAACTTCCTGAGGAAATGGTGAATACAGGCACATTTGAAAGGCACTTAGATAAGTACATAAACAGGAAAGGTTTGGAGGGATATGGACCAGGAGCAAGCAGGTAGGATTACTTTAGTTTGGGATTAGGGTCGGCATGGAATAGTTGGACCGAAGGGTCTATTTCTATGCTGTATGTCTGTATTCTATTCCCATTTTCCAACATTATTTCATAGCCTTATATTCATTGGAATTTCAAATGTTCGTCTAAATATTTCTGAAATGCCTTGAGGGTTCCCACTTCTACCAGTCTTACAGGCAGGGAGTTCCAGATACCCACCATCCTCTGGGTGGAAATGGTTTTCCTCAAATTGTCTCCAAATTGCCTGCTTTTTACCTAAAGCTGTGTCCTTGTTAATGACCCCTGTACTGAGGGGAAAGTTTCTGTCTGTCTGTGCCCCTCAGAAGTTAGTACACCTCAATCCGATCTCACCTCAGCCTTCTCTGAGGGAAAACAGCCCCAGCCTATCTCGCCTCTCTTCAGAGCTGGTGTGTAAATTACTAACTGTTTACATTAAAAGTGTTGAACTTTGCTCCAAATACTTGATTGTCAAACTTCAAACAGTCAGATGGAAATAAGGTGATGCCAAAAAAGGAACTGCTTGGCTTGAGACTGTTAGAGGATTAAAAGATTTTGCCAGTTAATACTTAAAGAACTCGTATGAACATGTTAAACAAATATTATTGGAGGGGGAAGTGGAGATTCCACTCTCAGATGGTACATCAGGTAGCTGAGGTCTAGATTTATTTTAAATTCATGACATGGGAATCACTGACTGAGCTAGCATTTATTGTCCAAACCTCATTGCCCCAGAAAATGTTGCTGCATTGGTCTCTGCTCTGCACTCAGTTGGGCTCAAGTATATTTGACAATTCCACATGCAGCTGTAGAGGAACATTGAAGGCATTAACCCCAGCAGGGCACAAGGTTAGCACTGCTGCCTCATAGTGACAGGGACTCACGTTCATTCAAATGGTGTGGAGTTGGCACGTTTTCCCCATGTCCGCGTGGGTTTCCTCTGGGTGCTCCAGTCCAAAGATTAGGTTAGATTCCCTACAGTGTGGAAACAGGCCCTTCAGGGCAACCAGTCCACACCGACCCTCTGAAGAGTAACCCACCCAAACCTATCCCCCTCTGACTAATGCATCTAACACTACAAGCAATTTAACATGGCCAATTCACCTGACCTGCACATCTTTGGACTCTGGGAGGAAACTGGAGCACCCGGAGGAAACCCATGAAGACATGGGGAGAATGTACAAACTCCACACAGACAGCCACCCGAGGCTGGAATCAAACCTGGGTGCCTGGTGCTGTGAGGCAGCAGTGATAACCACTGAGGCCCCCTAAAGATGCGCAGGTTAGGGTGGACTGGCCATGCTAAATTGCTCCATTGTGTCCAGGTTAGGGCATGGGAAATGCAGGGTTACAGGGAGAGGGTAGGGGTCTGTGTGGGATGCTCTTCATAGGAGCAGAATGGCTTGCTCCCACACGGTAGGGATTTTATTTAAAAAAAACAGCAACCAAGTAGGAAGACTCCACACACACACACACACACACACGCAGAGACACGGACACAGACACACAAAGAGACACAGACACACGCGCGCGCGCGCACACACACATACAGACACAGACACGCACACACACACATACAAAGAGAGACACACGCACACACACACAAAGAGACACACACACACAAAGAGACAGACACACGCACACAAAGGATCAAACGTCAGATTTTTTTGCATACAGATTTTATTTAACTTAAATCTTGTCCTGTAACTACTAGAAAAAAGCCAAGTAAGAAGAAACCTAGAATTGCTTTAGCTTCAGCCAGTCAAAATAGACAAGGTTTTTTTTCTTTTTTTCCTCTTGAATGAAAAGATTCCATAATATATCGAAATAACAGGAATAAATCCTTACAACAGAATATACAAAACATTTGAATTTTTTTTAACCAACAAATCAAAATCTCCATATAAACACAGGAATTGTATGAATAATTTACACACAGCAAGTCATTCTCTTTTATTTAACAAATTGGCCATCTTTTTACTGCTCCATTTTAAAAAAAAAATCATTTACTAAACAACTGGTGGGGTAGGGAAAGTAGGAAACCCATCTTTGCAATATGCCATCTAAAGTGTTCACTTTTCCCTCCTGGAGGTAGTAATAATCTCTAGCCAGCCTTAACCTATTAGTGACAGCACTGAACTGTACAATCAGTGTTTCTGGACCTTTTAAATACACGAGGACACACAATCTGCAGGTCTGGGGCACACCACCAGGGTGTAGATTCAGAGATCGCCGATGTCCGCTCATTTCTGCACCTCTCTCATTTTCCAGCAAGACTTGGCCGGAATTAAAAAAATAAAACCTACAGCCTTGCCTGGCTGACCCCAACGAAAAAGGCGGGGGTGGGGGGGGGAAAGAAACAAGATACTTTGTTAATGTCTGCTCCAGACGAGTAAACTTGGAATTGCTCTCCTGTTGTCTGTGGGGTCACAAAATGCAAACTTCCCTCATCCTGAACCTAAGAGGTGGGAAAAAAAACAGCAGCGAAACCAGGAGTCTGTCCAGCTCAGTGTCTCAGCTGTTGCTGCTCTCACTTACATTTCAGTCTCCATATCCCTCACACCACAATCAGGACCTTCCTGGGTAGCTGATAGAAAACCAGTGCTTTCTCACCCCAAATTGAAACTGAAAACCCCAAGACTCATGCTTCATACAAGGAAAGGAAGGAGCAGAAATTCCCCAGCTGTATTTTTGGAAAAAACACTGGGGATCAGAGAAACGTGCCCTAGCTTTGTCAGTTATTGGGAGTCCTGGTGGTCTAAGGTCAGAGTCCCTGTACGCACTGCCACAGATACTCAGGAACCGAACCGAGCACCGAGTGTGAAGATTCTAGAAAGTGCGCCGAATTTTGATTGTGCTGGGTAGACCTCCCTGTCAAGACTATAATCGGAACACCCACTAAAAACCATCAGCCCACGCCCACCCACCTTCCTCGTTAGCCTCAGCTCTTCTGGAACGTTAAAGCAGCTTCTTCAGGCGTCGTACCAGCTTGTTGGGAGGTTTGGTAGCACCTCAGAAACAATAAACTGATGTTGCAAGAGCCCAGGTCATCTTTATTATCTTAAAACACTTCCAATATTCTTGTGTGGAGTCCCCGCCCACTCTGAGGAGACCACAGCCCATCGGACAAGTGACTTGACGATGTCATGGATACCACGCTGTGATTGGTTGACCTGCTTTTGGGCACCACGTTGGCCAATTCAGGTTTGATTAACAGCAGGTAGAGCCTTATGGGGGTTCCCCCCTCTATTCCACCAGCACACCGCATCCCCTGCGTCCATCCCACCTTGTGTCAGTGCCAACAGGTGCCACTATCAATGCCCATCCCTACTTCACCCAAGTCAGGAAAGCTGGACTGAGTTCCGTGCCCAACACCCACCTGCACACCTCCCTCCAGCTCTGGTCCATGAGGGCAGAGGTCAAATGCAATGCCAACTCCCCCCCCCTCCCTTCCATGCCAAAGGCACTTTTCATTTTGGCAGCATTGGTACACAGCTAACCTCTACTCACCCACAATAGGCACAACACCCTGGCTTTCTCTGCCCTGGCAGAGCTCTGGCTTTGAATCAGAAAAGGTCACACACAGCAACAAAAATAATTAATTATGAAACATACCCGTAAACTACCAGCAACAATGAATTCTGAACAGTTCACTTTGACCTGGATTTTAGCAGATCAGAGAATGTTGTTTCAACAACATACAACAGCTCCCCACTGTGCTAAAACACAGGAGAACTACATGCCTTCCCGTGTATTCTCTGCACCTCCCACGTTATAAGATTTGCTCCAATCTGTTCCCTTAGTTGCACTTAAAGCTTGAGAATGATTCACACCAAAGTCATCCAGTAGCCCAACAGAGAGGTGGAGGGGGGAAAAAGAGTGAGAGAGTGTGGGTGTAGGTCGGGGGAGTTATTCGGATTCCCAGTGACAGTAACTCTGAATTCAGCTACTCTGCCAGTCCAAGGGACGAGAATCCCCAGTTGGAATACAACAGGGACTGGGGGAATGACTCCATCCTGAAGATGGGCAAACAAGACAGACATTTTTTTTTTGGGGGGGGGGGGAGAGACAGAGAGAGAGAGAGAATTGTGGGGAAGCATTCTTCCTGATCCCAAAGTTGAATCCTGAGTCACTCACTAAGGAACGGTGCTTACGAGGGTGTGTGTCAGATTCTCCTGTCCCTCTTGGTTGAACGTGGACAGTGTAGAAGTAAGAAAGGGAGAAGAGTGGAACCCAAAGTTTGGTGCGACTATTGCCCGGTTCAGCACCAACTGCCCTGACCAAATACAGTATCACAGGCCCCTGTATCATACAGCAATGCAATAAACCCATTCTAATAGGATCAACCAGATCAGAGGTAGACAAGGCATTACCCTTGTAAACAAATTCCAAAACAACCATTAAACTATAGGACAACACTTCAAAGTGTATTACATAATATTTTTGGACAAAACCAAATTAGTTTGCTGAACCACGTTGGCATTTACCTTGGGGTATCCCTTTAGTTTGGCCTGACATACATCAAGATGATTGTTTTTGTTACAAAAAATTCTGAAACGAATCTCCTCCACACATATTTTCCTTAACCACCTGCTAATGCTCCCAAGTTCTTTTTGAGATATATATTACAATGAAATGAAATCAGTGGTGATATACTCTAAGCTGCTACTTAGAGTCAGGCCATGTCTCAGTGAACAGACTGCAGCTGGTTGTCACCGGGATTCAATCAATGCAGGCATTGAGAGGAACTGATCAGACAACAGATACATTCCTAAAATCCAGCTTTCACTACAGACTGAACCCACCTGAAGAGGTGCTACTGTGTACACAAAGCTCATTCCCTCAGTGGCTGAGTCTATGCTCTAGTGGTATTCCTTCAGGTCGTTAACCTAACCCTATAACCTTGTCCTAATGCAAATATGTCAGGCCCATCAGGACCAGACACACTCCACAAACCCAAGAACAGCTGGAACAACATTAAGATGAAAAGAATGACCATTCTAAAACAGGTCAAGTGCTTACAATGGAACTAAGTCCAACTATAGACTGCGAGGGCATCAATTCTGGTCTGCTTATGAACCAGGGTGTCAAAGTATACACTGACAAGGCGAGAGAGGGAGACTCCATCTGTACCTGACCAAACACAAGCTGGGCTCAGTTTCAGGGATGGAAGATCATCTTTATTTCAGTAGCAGCTTGGGCACATGGACTGAGCGTTCGATTTGGGGTGTAACAGAGCGGTTTGATTTGGGGCTGACCCTATGATAACTGTGATATCCACCAGGCTTGCAACTGCAGACAACTCTCACTTTGCTCTCCACATCAGCAGCATCACTCCCACATCTGCGGGTTCGAACTTTGGTCTGTTATATTATGCAGTTTTGCGGTGGGACAGGACATTCCCTCCTGCTATGCATTTCTGTTTTGCAATAGCCGTTACGATCAATTTGATTTCTGAAGCGTGTATTAACGGGAAGCTGGAAACACACTGCAAATACACAGAGTATTGGCAAGAGCATGCCAGTATCTACAGCTCAAAACTGGCACTAACTGTCACATAACTCCAACACAGTTTCTATTTGGTCACTGCAGTCAGTAATAGTTGGCATGTTGCAATATGAGCACAATGTTTCATTTCTGGGTGACTGGGCCAGTGAGGAACCTCCTGCTCCCAACTCCGTGTCTATATCTGGGTTGGGTGACTCCATTCGCTATTCTAATCTGATATTGTCCCAGTTTGGCCGTACCTCGGGCTCCACGTATCGAGGGCCTGCTCTTGCAGATGTGTTGTTAAATCTAGAACTTGGTGTCTGTTGGCAAAAACAATTGATCACCAATACTGAACTGTGTGTGGCAGCCCAGTGCTCAGGAATCAATCACTGCCTCCTTTTGCTCTCCATCACCGCTAAACATGTCGCCTCTAGGACGTCTTCTCCACCAGATACCCTCAGCAATGTTCCAGCATGTGGCCGGACATGTGTTCCAGCGTGTGTTTGACTGCAGAGGCATCGTAACCAAGCCCCTCCTGGTGAAGGCACAATCCAGCATGGGTGACGGGCACAGTGAGCCCTGACCAACCAGCCCCAGTCTCTGTACCTTACTGGGGCACGGGGAGGGGCAAGCTGCAACACTTGCATTCCCCACCCCAGGGATCAGCTAACCAGATCGCAACTGGGAGCCCAGTGTAGGCCCTTTTTGGAATCACAGACACTTCCATCTTCAACCAGGGATAAGATCCACCTGAAATCAGATTGGCTGTGCCATTCCTGCACGTGATCACACTGGGGAAGAAGAGGTAGCCTTCCTCTGCTGACACTGACTCTCTTCCAGCCATTGGCAGCTTCCATTCTGCTGACACCCATTCCAATGTCACAGGACTGACACCCAACTCCCTCTCAGATTCTGACAAAAGGTCATCGTTCCTGAGACACTAACTCTGCGTCTCTCTCCAGGGAGGCTGCCCTGCCCTGCTGAGTATTTTCAGCCTTAACCGTTTCCATTTCACAGAATTCCAGCATCTTGAGTGTCCCGCTTTGGTTCCTCACACCGGCCCCTCCTGGGCTGCCTTTTCAAAGCCTGGACCAAACACACAGACTATTGATCCCACCAATATCATCAGCCTCATTAATCCCCCCCACCCACCCCTGCTACACGTGAGCCTTCTCTTACTCTGAATGCTAATTTGACACCTTGGGTAGAAACCTCTTTAAAGTTAAAGTAAGAGGTCAGTGTTAGCGTTTTCGGGTGTCAGAGTGTCCATGTCATGACCACAACGCTATATATAGCTTCGTTCTGAACCATCTCCTACAGCTGTCAGGCTGTTCTTTCAGCCCGTCTATGCTAGACCTGACACTACATCGTACTGAACAAATATCATGCGTCTCTACTCCTGAACGGGAAGGAGAGATATGTTGGGGACGGGGTGAGGGGGGAAACACTGTTAATGCAAACACAACCCTTTAGCTACAAACCATTCTGTAAGTGGACGCCAGACCTGTTCTCAGTGTACCAGAAGCTACAGCTTTTGGAAAGGTTTGAGGCTCTGTGCAAGGAGGAAGAGTCATCAGATTTTGAAGGCGGGTTGGTTTTCCACCCAGGCCCCGTGAAACATGGGTCCCACTGAGAAATCAACCTCTTAAAAACACTCGCTTTCAAGGACCCTTCAAATTTAACAGAGATCAGGGCTCTCTCCGACGCTACAGACAACCTTGGTCGGTCCCATTACAAAGGTCAGACAACATCACACACATTTCCTAAAGTCACAAAAACAGTAAAAGTCAGTGAAGTGCTTTCAATGATCTATACAGTTGCTAAGATGGCTTCAAACTTGGTTAGTGATTTTTAAAAAACTTTCTTTCCTCTCTCTTTTGAACACAGATCAATGAAATTGTAAAGCAGACAGGTTTACAAACATTTTGTAACTAGCTGTGAGCTGAGGGTCTATGGCTATGTGATATGTGCGACGCAGGGGGAGATCAGGAGGTCACCAGGTTTGTGTACAAATTCTACCTCCAGCCCCAGCACTGAAGTGGTTTCAGCTCACATTTCAGGGCCCTACACCAAATGCACTGACAACTGATCCCACAAACCCCACGTATTATCAGCAGCCTCATTAATCTACCTACAGGTTCCACTAGCTTTCTCTCTGAATGTCAACTGAAGTCCCACTTGATTCACCTGTGCGATACTGAAAAATAGTTTCACCAATTCCGGTCTTGCCCAAATCCCTGCCCTCAATATTCCTGCCAGCCCTCCCCTGAAGATGCCAATTCTTGCCTAGGTACATGAGCACGTACGGTTCCTGATGCAGTCGGTGAGGGCAGGGATGGGTTAGGCGATGTAGGAGGGCATCACAAGGCTGTGAAAACAAACTCTTCCATGTGAATCCTGCCCTAACCCCAAACGCCAACACACAAGGGCCTGGAGGGGGCTAACACTGCATCCTGATTCCTCTCAGTGCTGTCTTGCTCCAATGAACCTCCATCAAACCCGTTCAGCAGCAAAAACAAATGTAAAAACAAAACAGTTTCAATACCGGGTTCACTGCAAAACTACAAATGCATATTTAATATATTCAGGAGTGAGCTAGACAGCCTGAGCCCTTAGGGGGAAAGACACACGAGTTTAATTTCACAGTTAGTGTCCTGGAGATTAATGGTTAATTTCACCAACTCGTTTTGGGGCTGATGGCCATTTCCACATTGGATACACAGTTGGAACGGTCTGATTTACCCCGAAACAGCTACTGGTCAGCTGATTCTTATAGAGCTTTCATTGGTCCTTGTGCTGGACTGAGGGATGGAGAGAGTGCTGCACGCTGGGACAAGACAGAGTAAAGATCCCTCTACATTGTCCCCATCAAACACTCCCAGGAAAGGGTCAGCACGGGGTTAGACACAGAGTAAAGCGTTCTCCACGCTGCCCCATCAAACTCTCCCAAGACAGGGACAGTATGGGGTCTGATACAGAGTAAAGCTCTCTCTACACTGTCCAATGTTGGTCAATAGTTCATGGGTTTTAAAAAAAAACAGATAAGAAAAGGGGATGTTTGATGATACAACACAGAGGAGACATTGGTCAATTGACTGTCAGCCTGTGTAGAGTCACAGGCACAGCCAGCAATAGTGAATCAATAAGACCAGGCTGAGTGGTTTGGGACTTGATGGATCACCTTGTTAAGTCAGGCTGCTTGCCTTCTACAATCTGGCTTCGCCCAAAATCTTAAACTTTGCCTAAACCAAGAGGGTGAGATTGATGCTCTTCCAAGCATCATTATTGGGTGGAAATACTCTTCTCTGTCCAAGGGCTGCGGGCTTGAGGAACTGTGAAGGACCCTTATAGAAACATGCATAAACCCTGACAGATGACTTGGAGTGGGCCTCCAGCTGGTTGAAGCCAAATCTGCTCCATCTCATTTCTCACCCAGTGGGTGCAGTTTGGTGAACCCATCTCGGTTTGAGGTGATGGTGACGCCGAACACAGTAAAAGCTCCCAAGACCCAGACACACACTCTCTCTCTGGAGGTGAGCCGTCACAGATGGGCTGGGCTGTGTGGGGTGGGGCACACCCACCTTTACTCCAATTTTCCCTCCCACTTTCCTCTTGGCTAACTGTGCTGAGGAAGCCGCGTGCCGTTTGGAAAGGCAGTGCTGAGCAACAAAATGATGTGGAAACAAAGGAACTTTTAAGGACACCCCATCCCCCAAAAAAGCAGAGAGAGTAGGAAATACACCTCTGCATCTCTAGGATACTGCAGTAGCTGCTACAGCCACCAGGGTTTCCCGATAACACATGTACGGCCTGATAGAAACCAGGGAACCGTGCCACTGTGACTGCTCTCCCCCTCTCACCCCAACCCCAGCGATTAACTGCGGTGTCTGACCCTTAACCCTTCACCCCCACAAAGCTGGTGACCTCTGATAAACTTGCCCCTCTCCGTGTCTGTGGTTTGTGGATTGTTTTGAGGTTTCCCGGATACTGTACTGTCTCTCAGATTGCTGAATGTGAGATGTATCTTATATCTATATAATATATAAAAAAATAACAGTGAGGTAGATAAATACTTAAAAACATCAGAAAGAAATTGTCCCCCTGTCAGGTAACATTTAAAATACAACTCTTCCATCAGTAATGATTTCAATTCGGGGCATTTTACAGTGATCTTAACTGATATTACAAAATAAATTAAAAAATCCTACATAGATTACCTTTTCTTTAATTAACAGAAATCCAGAATAATGCTATGGGACAGTGGCAAAATTAAAAGGCAGAAACTACTCTAGGAAAAGGAATAGTCAAAAAAAAACACACTACAAACTTTAAAGTAACCATCCGCCGCAAGTATCAGTCTCCTTTCTATTTCACTGGCACTTCTGTTCACTTCCTTCCAGATCAATCGGGTTTGGAAGCAAGTCTTTGAACAAAAGTCCTCCCTCCCCCCACCCCCCGTCCTCCCCACCCTCTACAAATTGTACATTTTCTCCATCGTTCGGGGCGACAGAGAACATAGGCGTGCGCGACCAACCTCAAAAAAGTTGGTATCTCGGAGCACGTCAGTATTTGGCTAATTGGTAGCTCCAGCCTCGTCAACTTGGCAGAGGTTTGAAATAAACGGCATGTGTAAACCTAACACGCCCCCACCCCGCCCCTCCCCACATGCCCTGTCCCGGTACGTTGTGTTCTCTGTGAAGCACCGATGAGGAACGGCACAACCTGGAACAGGCCGGAAATATCCGACATCCTGGGATCAGGAGATAGATGGTTGGCCGTTTTCAGCTACCCTTTAACCCATGTGGCGAATGTGGACCCAGTCTCAACACACTAAAGCCTTGTGCAGGGCTAAACAGGCACGCACTCATTATTTGAATGTCTACCTTCCCTGATAATTAGTAGACTCCATTGCCTCTTGATATTGGAGGTTAGTTGATGCCAGACATGTTTTATAAAGCATAAAAAAATTTCTTTCGGATGGCTGTCAGACTGCTTATTACTGACTTTGACAAGCTGATATAGTTAACAATATCCACTCCTCCTGACAGTCTGGCATTAGCATGGAGCAATCACTTTAAATTATACAACCCTAAAAACGAGAACTCTGCAATGTCAGGTTTTGAAATCGAGTCAGTTAAATGGACAATGCAGCAAATTACAAAATGGCCGCCCAGTACGGCTTGCTAAAGCCTCATCCTGGTAATAATCAGAAAAAGAAATTCAACCACTAAAAAACACCTGAACAGGAAAGATATGTAGCTGAAAAAATAAAACAAAGACAATCACATAGTCAAACATGAGCTGTCAGCATAACTATCCCAATTTGGTTAAAAAAAAAAAGGGTTTTTGTTTGGTGCTAGAGGAAACGGGGAAGAAAAGCTTACTCATTTTCCACATATGCACAAAAAATGAACATGGGAACACTGAGAAAGACATGTACTAGTATTAAACTGTTTGACCTGAGTATATTTATTTCACGCCCTGTACTAGTTCAGACACACATACTCAAAAACTATTACTGCTCGGTTATGTTTGAGGATCACTTGAGGGGTGGGGGAATAAATGGTTTCTATTAATGCACTGAGCGATGACATTTTCTTACTGGTGTCATCAAAGGGTCCATCCTCTGGCTTTCAAATAATTTCTTTCTTTTTGGAAAAAGAAAAGGCTGAAGTTCATGGTGACACTGTGAGATCGGAACTATTATCGGGAAGAAATACAAGTCAGTTTGAAGTGTTGTACAAAGTGTTAAGAAACTGGTGAAGGAACAAGATGGTGAAGGAACAGTGGGGAGAAGTGGGAGGAACGAGGCAGTAGACCTGAAGGTAAAATTGATTTCATCCCCAGAGTTAAGGAAACAAAAAAAATTATAGCAGCTTTTCTTTCAAAGACAGATGGAAAAAAAAAACCCATAAACGTTATAAAAGTGACACAATGAGTACCCAAAGGGTCAATGGTCAAACATAGAACTGCAAGACCCATTCACTAGAACTCTAATGTAACTGATCACGTCAGAAAATACTTAGCACTTAACTGCTTCTTTTTGTCTATCTTTTTTTCTTGCTGTATTTTTCTCCCCCCTCCCCTCCCCCACACGAACACACACACTCTCACACTCTCGAGACTGGGTCCTTCTCGCCCCTCCTCTTTGTCCATTTGCCTTAACCGCAAGTTCACACACCACGTTCCATCGAGCGATGTGGGACGTCTCCGACGCTGCTCTCCTCTGATGACTGCACCTACCTGTGCTCCTTTCCCCTCTGCCCAATTTCGTCTCTACGTTATGAGCAATGCCAGTTCTCCTCTCCCCCTCCTGCGAGCTGAAACACATTTTGTAATTAGACCGTTTCTTCCTCCTTGTGAAGTTTGGCAAAATTTGGCTGCAGTGTGAGACCACACCCAAGACACTTCTGACAGCCCCAGAAGACAGAAGCAATGGACGCTCCCAGCAAACAACCATTCCGAGGGTCAGATCGGTTTGAAAAACATAGATACTATAGGTCTGTGTACATCTATATATCTAAGACCAGTAGTGATGATGCTAGGGAGCGGAGGGGAGAGCCCAAGCAAGCTCTCTGTCGAGTGTTCCTCTGTTGGACTTCAGATATGTTTAGACAATGAAGCAGTGAGAGATCGAGGACTAAGTGTCTTGTATCACAAGTTCAGCTGAGCTCCCTGTTGTTTTTTTCCCAGAAAAAAAAACGGTTTGCATTTGGAAACATGAGGGTGGCGACTTGAACAGGTTCTCTCCACCGTGCAGTGATGGCAGTTTGAAATCTATTGAGAGATACACAAGGTTTGTTTCTCTCTGTGAGAGTGTGTGGGGGGGCATGTGTTTGTCGGCGTGACTCTGTGTACGTGCACGCGCCTGTCTGCGTTTGTATCCGTGTGCGCGTGTGTCTGTATCCGTGTGCGTGTGTGGCTGTATCCGTGTGCGTGCGTGCCTGTATGTGTCTCTGTGTGTGTGGCTTGTGTGTTTTGGGTTTGTCTTGTCTTGGTTCCAGGGAGGAGTGGGGAGGGGATCAGCAGGCTGTTGAGTGGGGCAAAGGGAACACTTTCTCGTTCTTCCTGCCCCCGTTCATGTGGGTGTAGGGTTGCCGTTCCTCGAAACTGGCTCTGAGGACCACTCCGGGTCCGTTCTCCACCTTGTGGCCTGAGTGCTTGTCAGTGTGCTGGAGGGTGGAGGATGGGTCAAGGGGGATGCTCTCCATATTATCCGCCTCAATCTCAAACTCCTCGACGTCCCGGGCCTTGCACTCCTCACTGTAGAAGAAGGCGACCTCTTTGAAGGACGGGTCCAAGTCAGCTTTGATGGTCTGGATGATCTCCATGAAGGCAGGGCGCATTTTCGGGTTGTACTGCCAACACATGCGCATCAACTCGTACCTACCATGGACAGCAGAGAGAAAGCAGTTACAGTAGAAGCCAAGACCCTCCCAAAGCACCCCACCGTGTGGGATGCAGACAACAGTACAGCTCAGAAAGGACACCTCACAGGTTTGAACGACCCAGGCAAGGGGCACGAGCAACAGGATGGACAGAGGGGAGGAAGGAGTGGGCACAGGGCAATGAAATGGGGGAGAAAGACTGAAGGGAGCTGTGTGCATACACTGATACAGCTCCTACGTTGTGGACCTGTGCTGGGGTAAGGGGCAGTATCAGTGGATCAGAAACCCAGAGGCCCAGGCTATTGCTTTGGGTTCAAAACCAATGACCAATGCCAGTGATCGTGACCACAAACCTCTCGCTGATTTTCACATTCCCATATCCTGTCTCCGGAAGGAAATCTACCATCCTTACCCTGCCTAGCCTAGATGTGAATCCAGACCCACAGCAACATGGTGGGGCAGGGGGCTCAAACAGCCACTCAGGATGAGAGGCAATTAAGGACAGATAATAAACACAAGTCTGGTCAGTGTCACACACACCTCAAAAGAAACCTAACAAAAAGCTCAATTTGCAGGTCAACTTGTCATTGAAAGACATCATCAAATTGGGACAAACTCTCTGCCACTGAAGGGGAGGCAGGAAACAGGGCTGAGAAAGAAAGGGAAATCTTTGCAAAGCCCCCGACTGGAATAAGGCAGGAGAACCAAACAGAGCGGGGCCGCCCTCTCAGCTGCCCGTCTCAAAATACAAAACAGACAAACCATCTGTCTGCCCGTCACATGCCAGCCCCATGACTTTGGAGCTGCACAGCTGCAGGACAGGGCTGAGAAACTCAAAACAGCAAGAGGGACTGCCCGAGCGTGTGACATCAGGGTGAATAACAGCATGTGCGATGACGTTTGTCTGGGGACTGGCTGCTACAGGCCATAGTAGGAATTAGTGCATCTCACAGTGATGGACTTGTACATGTATGGTGAGCAGGCAAGTAAATACTTATTTACTATGTGCCTCAAGTATGGAAAATGCTGGATTTAATTTCAACTCCCCAGAACATTCCCACTGTACTGTCCTGCGGCTTGTTTAATGTAGAGCACAATGTTCAGTGCCCTACACAGACTGGGGTACAGTTACCCAGCCACTAATACACAGCCCCTGATGCCCACGCATCTCACAGTCACATAGGTGTTGTTCAAGGGGGCGCATGGGTAAGGATGGAGGGGAGGTCAGGGAGGAGGGGTGGTGGGGCGAGGGGGGCAAGAGGGTGTGAGTATAAGAGAGAGCGCGAGGGCTGTGAGGGCAAGATGTCGGGCGAGAGGGCAAGATGTTGGGCGAGAGGACGTGCAATGGACAGCAAGAGAGACACTGCAAGGGACTGCGACAGCGAGAACGAATGCAAGAGTGTGGAGACGTTTGTGGGAGAGTGAGTGTGTGTACACGTGAGAGAGAGAGAGACAGAGAGACAGTAAGCGGATGCGAGAGATGGTGGACGCGAGTGAGGAGGGGGGTGGCAGGAGAAAGGCGGCAATTTGAGAGTGCAAAAGGGAAAGGGGGGTCGCGCAACGTGACAGAGGGGGGCACAAGAGAGAGGAGGGCCACGAGAGAAAGAGAGAGGATTCATTATGATTGGTTCATGTGTTGCCAATGAGAAAACAGTGGGGAATTTCACGCTTCCTGAGCTCCAAGTAATTCAAAAAAACATCCAAGGCTTGAACATGTTCCTTTTATTTGCAGACAGTTTCTCTCTGTATTTGACCATACAGCACTTTGAGCAAGGATGGATGTGTCACATTACAAACTTGATTGATTTTCTTAAATCCCTACATCTTAAGTTAGCATCTTGTAGCATTTGGTATGACAAATGGGTCAGCCTGATTAAAAGCATCAGTCTGTTGAAACTAGATGGTATAGGTTTAAGGTGAGAGGGGAAAGATTTAAAAGGGACCTGAGGGTCAACATTTTCCATGCAGAGGATGGTGCATGTATGGAACAAGCTGCCAGAGGATGTAGTGGAGGCTAGTACAATTACAACATTTAAAAGGACAGTTACATGAATAGGAAAGGTCTGAGGGATCTGGGCCAATTTTCCTTGCAGTGTTGGAGGCTCAGGGCATGCCCTTATCCAGGATTATAAAATCTGGAGGCACATGGAAAGGGTGAATCGACCAGATCTTTTCCCTGAAGTGGGGGAGTCCAAAACTGGAAGGCATAAGTTTAAAGTGAGAGGGGGAAAGATTTAAAAGGGAGCTAAGGGGCAACTTTTTCACGCAGAGGGTGGTGTGTGTTTGGAAGGAACTGCCAGAGGAAGCTTTTTTTCCTTTATTATTTCAGGCTTCGCTGGCAGCAGTTACTGCCTATCCCTAATTACCCAGGGGGCATTTACTGCCCATCCCTAATTACCCAGAGGGCAGTTAAGTGTCAACACCATTGCTGTGGACCTGGAGTCACACGTAGGCCAGACCAGCTGAGGACAGCGGCTTCCTTCCCGAAAGGACATTAGTGAACCAGATGGGTTTTTCTGATAATCGGCAATAGATTATGGCCATCTTTAGACTCTTTAAATTCAAGACGCTTCTTGAATTCAAACTCCATCATCTGCTGTGGCTGGATTCGAACCCAGGTCCTCAGAACATTAGCTGGGTCTCTGGATTAACAGCTCAATGATAAAACCAGTAGGCCAACACCACCCGCTATGTGGTGGAAGCTGGTACAATTACACCATTTAAAAGGCATCTGGGTGGGTACATAAATAGGAAGGGGTTTAGAGGCATATGGGCCAAGTGCTGGCAAATGGGACAAGATTTATTTCGGATATCTGGTCAGCATGGACGGGTTGGACCGAAGGGTCTACGTCCATGTTGGGTGATTCCTCAAATTTTTACATATTTCTATAATTTGAGATGGGTGTGAGAAGTTGCAACAACTGCATGCGAATCCTAGAAAAGGATTCACTTGGAGAGCAGGAGGCTGAGAGGGAGTAAATTGGAGCACTGCAGCTCCCAAGTGAGTGTTTGTGCTGGCTGCACATCTCAGAGCTATCACCTTCAGGAGGCCATTCAGCCCGGTGGCCAATCTCAGTGCTGTGGGCAGGTTTGACCACAGTGAGCCTCAGCACTTTGAGGTTCTGGTGTTGTGAGGAAAATAAAAGGAAATGTCCTTCATGTTGAGGTTGTACAGGACATTGGTGAGGCCTCTTCTGGAATACTGTTCCAATTCTGGTCACCCTGTTATAGGAAGGATATTATCAAGCTGGAGAGAGTTCAGAAGAGATTTATCAGGATGTTGCCAGGAATGCAAAGTTTAGGTTATAAGGAGAGGCTGGATGGGGTGTGGCTTTTTTTTCACTGGAGTGTAGGAGGTTGAGAGGTGACTTTAGAGGTTTATAAAATAATGAGGGGTCTAGATAAGGTTAATGAGTTGGGTTTTTTTGCCCCGACAATGGGCTATTTCAAGACTAGGGGGCACATTTTTAAGGTGAGAGGAGAGAGATTTAAAAAAGACATGAGGAGCAACTTTTTTTACACAGAGGGTGGTTCGTGTGTGGAATGAACTTCCTGAGGAAGCGGTGGATGTGGGCACAGTTACAATGTTTAAAAGACATTTGGATAAGTACATGAATAGGAAAGGTTTGGAGGGGTCTGGGCCAGGAGCAGGCAGGTGGGACTAGTTTGGGATTATGTTCAGCGTGGACTAGTTGGACCGAAGAGTCTGTTTCCATGCTGTATGTTTGTAGAACTACTGCATCCCACGGTTGAATGAGCAGTTAGCCCTGAATTTGTAGATTGACAGGTGGTGGGGTTAGCGAAGGCGGGGAAGGGTGTGAATTAGCAGAGAGTATGTGATTGACACGTGAATCATGTGAAGTGAGGGGAAGGAGCTGGGGGGGGAAAACGGAATTATATAAAAAAAAACTCTCCTCATAGCAGAGAGACAGCCAACATAAAGTCCTGTCCTGTGAGCTCAACTTCACTACACTGGCTGTGCCCAACAGGCCGCTCCCTCTGGGCTAAAGTCAATCCCCACTCTCCTTGAGGTGTGTGTCAACAAGAACCCTCAACAGGCTCATTAAGGGAAGGGATGCAAGACAGCAAATCACATGTCAACTGGACAGTTTACACCCAGCACAATGTGCCACCCGGTTATTTGACACCTGCCCTCTGCTTGACCCGGAAATGACTGTTAAAGGACAACATAGGGCCGACCAGCAGCAGTGAAAGACTTCCACCAGGCAATCCCTGCACCCCACCCCCCACCAGGAAGCAAGGAAAGAAGTTCATACTCGCAACAATAAGTTGCCATTGGCTGGGGATGGATTCGCTCAGTTGGCTGGATGGTGAGGCAGAGGGACACCCAGACCAGCTGAAGCTACCATGCAAGACTTTCCTTATAACCTCCCTCCTCGCCTGAGGCGTGGTGACCCTCAGGTAAAAACCACCACCAGTTGTCTCTCCCTAATGACAGAGCAGCCCCACGGTCTGGTAAGACTATGGCAACTTCTGCCTCTAACCGTGGGAGCTTTGGCTGCAACGAGATGGCACAGAGAGAGGCACGTCGCTGGAACTTGAAATCTCCCAGCCATCAGGACAAATGCAAGAATGCCAAATTTAAAAAAAAGTGAGGTGCCTGCACAAAAACAGAACCTTTCACCGTATGTGTGACAATAACTAATCAAATCAAATCTAAGTAAAGGGCACAAATTGGTCAGCAAGTCAACTCTGATTGGCCAAGACGTTTCCACAGAAAAAGCAATGGGGAACTATACGCTCAAGTTCTGAGTAAACTCAAAAACAGCACAAAGGTGGAACATGTGACTTTTGTTTACAAGAGAATGGTGCCCTCTACACAAACACGTGCTGCTTTTCAAAAGCTTACATGTGCCATGTTATAACTCGGCTGGTTATTTTAGAATGGTCATGAGTTGGTTGAATTACTCTGGTGTTTGGGGAGCCTATAGCTCCTCTTTGGCTGAGATATTGCCATGGGGAAAGCAAACAGAGTCAACTCACCAGCCAATTAGCAGCTGTTGCACCTGCATGTGGAGGTGCTGGTGTTGGACTAGAGTAGACAAGGTCACACAACACTGGTGTTTTCGGTGTTGGACTGTAACCTGTTGTTGTGTGACTTTATGACATTGTTTCTCCTGCAGTATAAATTGTTGTGACAGCTGAAATTTGGCATTCTTGCATTTGTCCTGATGAACGCGAGGCGAAAAGCTTCAGCAACAAATTCCTCTGTTAGCAATGTTTCGAAATAAACGATTGGTAAAGCTCCACTCTGACCTCAATCAGGAGGCTGGGTGAGAGAGGGTAGAGCCTTGCGATTTTGCTGAACAAAGCCCTCAACACTCATTACCCTAGGACTTACATGGATTGATTGGGGAGTGTCTGGGTAACTATGACCCAATATGACATGGTCAGAGTACTGTATGCAATTCTAGAGTCCACATTACAGAGGCAGCACACATGGTTTACCAGGATGTTGCCTGGAATGGAGAGTGTCAGTTATTGCAAAGAATTGGAGAGACTGGAGCAGAGGAGATGGAGAGGGGACATTTGAGAAGTCTAAAATGATGTGGGGCATAGACATGAAGAAAGCTCTCCCCTTGACAGAGAGATTAATAACCTGGGGTGGGCACAGATTGAAGGAAAGGGGCAGGAGGTTCAGAGAGGGATGTGAGGAAAACCCAGAGGTTGGTGGGAAATCTGGAACCCACTGCCTGTAAGGTTGTGAGAGGCAGAAACACTCACCACATTTCAGAAGGATTTAGACACACGATGTGATACCAAGTGCTGGGAAATGGGATTAGATTCGTTAGGGGCTGTTTTGGGCTAGCACCGGCTCGATGGGTTGAAGGGCATTTCTCTGCACTACGACTCTATGAACATGGGCTTGCACAGATGGCAGACGTGGAATGGTTTGTCCATTCGGGGGCAGTCACTGGTGGGAATCCAGTGTGGGGAGGAGGGGGGAATATTCTGTTCTGAAACAGGACACAAGTCAGCAGGTTCAGGAGCAGAGGGGTGACTTGAGATTGAGAGGTAGTAGAAAGAGAACGAGAATGAAATCTATCACCAACACAGAAGTGTGCCTGATTTATAAAAAAATCTACAAAGAAATGTTTGATGAAATGGCAATCTAATTTTAGGAAACTGCAGATTAATTGCCAGTGTTAAAAGCGGCAGTAATTGCAGATACACTCACCATTTTTACAGTCAGAAATTTGATTTGCTGTTCTCTGTCAGACTGCCAACATTATCAAATTAAATCCCAATACTTTTCCCCACTGCAAGTTTATTTGACATATGGAAAGATTGAGCAATGGGATTCTTGTATTCACATCCTGCTACAGTTAGACCCACTTACTGATCTACGCCAGAATGTAAACTGCTGAGACAGTCATCTCCTGGTGTTTAGTTGCAACTGAGGGAGAGAGAGAGAGAGGAGCAGAGATAGATAGATAGATAGATAGATAGATAGATAGATAGATA
>NC_057749.1:15038686-15064926 GCF_004010195.1 Chiloscyllium plagiosum
GCGGGGGGGCGGGAGGGAGAAGGGGGAGCGGGAGGGAGGAGGGGATGAAAAGAATATGAAAGAAGGGTGTAAAGGATGGACAGAGACAGGAAGTGCTGTGAGTTGTAGTAGTGGATCTTGTAAACTGGACGTTAACATTTCAATGCTGACACCAGCCGGTTGTGTTAAGGTGTTGCCCAGCAGTGTTTAAACTTACAGGCTGTCTGCACACGATTCGGGTCTCTCCAGTAATCCACCCTCCATCACAAACCGCAGAACCTGCTCATTGGACATCCCCTGGTAAGGCTGCTCTGCCAGCGTGGCAATCTCCCAGAGGACAACACCAAAGGACCTGCAAACACAACAGAGCAAAATAATTCGCCCACTCATTACACACTCTTGCTTTAAGATTCTCAGCTTTGTCAAACCAGTTCAGCACCCTCTCTGAGTTTGTTCGACCAAACTCTGTTTAAATGCACAGGTCCCTCACCCCAACTCCAGCAGCTTCTCTCTCCCCTATGGATGCCCCAAGCTCTGGAACTCTCTCACAAACTCCTCCTTGTTCCCTGTGTGAACCATCACACACCTGAGAACCCCTCCCATTGAGTTCCTCGGAACCTGTTAGCGCGAGTAAAGTGCTATGTAAACATTAGAGTGGTGCTGGAAAAGCACAGCAGGCCAGGCAGCATCTGAGGAGCAGGAAAGTCGACGTTTCAGGCAAAAGCCCGTCATCAGGAATAGAGGCTGATCTATTCCTGATGAAGGGCTTTTGCCCGAGACGTCGATTTTCCTGCTCCTCGGATGCTGCCTGGCCTGCTGTGCTTTTCCAGCACCACTCTCTAATCTAGACTCTGGTTTCCAGCATCTGCAGTCCTTGTTTTTACCTGCTACGTAAACATTGCTAGTTACGGTTTTCCGTTGAAAATGCAACCAATTGAAATTATCCTCAGACCGTATTGTAAAATCAAGGTGTTTATTTCCAAACAAAATGGCAAATTCATCAACCGTCACCTGCTATAGAAGGGCATTACTAAATTGGAAAGAGTTCAAAGATTTACCAGGATGTTACTGGGAATGGAGGGTTTAGGTTATACAGAGAGGCTGGGATTTCTCTCACTGGAGCAGAGGAGGTTGAGGGACGGCTTTAATTGAGGTTTATAAAATCATGAGAGGCACAGAAGAGCTGAATAGCAAAGGTCTTCTCCCTAGAGTAGGGGAGTTCAAAACTTGGGGGCGTTTGTTTACGGTGAGAAGAGAAAATTTAAAAGGGACCCAAGAGACAGGTTTCTTTCACACGGAGGCTGGTTCGTGTGTGGAATGAACTGTCAGAGGGAGTGGGGGGTGCAGGTGCAGTTCCAAAAGTTAAAATACATTTGGATAAGTACATGGATAGGAAAGATTTAGAGGGATATGGGCCAGGAGCAGGCTACTGGGACAAAGACCGAAGGGTCTATTTCCACGCTGTATGACTCTATGACTAAGATGTTGCTTGACGACAACTCAAAACACTCAAAGCTCAACAGAAATCTTGAGAAGGAGACAACATCTTGCGAGAGTTGCTGGGGTTAGGTAGCAGGAGCTTGCAAGGTTCCAGGAACACATCATGGAAAACATTCAGCATCCAATGGTCCTTCGAGTCTGCACTCAATCTGCCCCGGTACATGGAAGCACGGGAACGGTCCGCCTGACGGAGAGTCCAAGACTAGGGGCAGTGGGCAGCCAGGGGATAAAACACTGCAAAACTGCTTCCATCTCACCAGCCTCCCAACCCAACCTCACTGACCAATCGCCTTCTACAGGGCCATTGTACCATTTGTATGGGGATAGCAGCTGCAGGGTAGCATTGGGATGGACTGCGATGCCCTACTTAGTTGAGTAGCTACCATTTCTGATTCAGTTTGTGAACGATCACAACGAGAGCTGGGTGCTCTGGAGCATGATGTTCCAGGAATGAGACAATACCCTCAATAGATCAGAGGTGGTAGACATTTGTCTGAAACTCAGCAGGTCTGGCAGCATCTGTTGACAGAGAAACAGAGTTAACGTTTCAGTTCCAGTGACTCTCTGCTTCACAGCTGTTCCTCAAAGGTCGATGCTACTTTCTCTCCACAGATGCTGCCAGACCTGCGGAGTTCCTCCACCTATTTCGGTTTCTATTTCAGATTTCCAGTATCTGCAGTTATATGCATTTTTTTGTTTAGAAATTTGACTCGAATTTCTTTGCCACGTTCAAGAAAAAAAACACTTTGTATGTAGACTGTGCTGAGGGTAAGAGCTGAAAAATATGTTGCTGGAAAAGTGCAGCAGGTCAGGCAGCATCCAAGGAGCAGAAGAATCAACATTTCAGGCATAAGCCCTTTTTCAGGAAGGGCTTATGCTCGAAACGTCGATTCTCCTGCTCCTTGAATGCTGCCTGACCTGCTGCGCTTTTCCAGCAACACATTTTTCAGCTCTGATCTCCAGCATCTGCAGTCCTCACTTTCTCCCTGTGCTGAGGATAAGAAAGCACAAGAGAAAAGGCTGAACTAGCAGTTTTTAACAAGATTATTTCAATTCTTCTAAACATTTAAAGAAGGCTGCAGATCCAGGTAATAAAAAAAAACAAAGGACACATTATTCCTTCATTTGGGACATTCAGGAACTGCAGCTAATGAGCTGCCAGAGAATCTAGAACAAGACGGAGTTCGACAGCAGAAGTGTACTTCAAATGAGAGTCATGACCCGCTGCGGAGGTGCAGGTTCAAGCCTGGGGTCTCCTTTACTAGAGTGTCTCCTGAACACATCCTGCCATTAGCAGAATGCTTGATATGACGGCAACTCCTTGAATAAATTCCTGCAGTCATCATTTCCTTTCTGGAGCAGGGGGTGGGGTGTTTACTGATCAGAAGGGAAGGTAGGTCAGATTCCACTCAACTTTACACCTAGGTTGGGCTGGGAAACCGATGACCTAGTTAAATGTGATGACTGACTCCTTCCCTCCAAAGAAGGGCAAAGTCCTCTCCCTATTTCATCTGAAAGCCAAACTTTCTCAAGGCCATGCCAACTGCTGATCCCGAGTGGGTTCCGCGTAACACTACACAGCTTCGGAACTGTGACAGCACAGTAGGAGCCCAGTCGGCCGGTCATCTCTTTGATAGCCCACCTGGAGTAGCTCGCTCAGGCAGCGTTTCCCCAGAACGCAAGGGCTGAATCCTCTAAAGGATTCAAAGCAATTTTACGGCCATTTAAAAATTACACTGAACTTTTCAACTTTAGCAGATATTTTCCAACCTGTGAGTACTGTGAGCAGATCTGGGCCCCGCACTTTAGGAAGGGTATACTGACTTTGCAGGGAGTACACAAGACCTTTACCTGGATTTCAGGAGGTTACGTTATGAGGAGAAACGTAACAACTAAGGCCTGTTTTCTCTCAAGATTGAAATCTTCAGGATATTCGGAGGGTCAGTGTGGACTCAATGGGCTGTATGACCTGTTCCCACACTGTAGGGATTCTATGTTAACAGGAAACAATGTGGTAGATAAAGATTAACTATTTCCACTGGCTCAAGAACCAGGGGTTTAGTCTGAGAATTAGGGCCAGAGCAATCAGGAGAGGTGTTAGGAAGCACTTCTACATACAAAAGGTGGGAGAGGTTTGGAACTCTCCAACAAAAAGCAGGGAATGCTGATCAGTTAGTAATTTTAAATCTGCTAACTTATTTTTTGTTAAGCAAAGGTATTAAGAGATTTGGGCCAAAGCTAGGTATTGAAGTTAGGCCAGAGATCAGCCAGCATCCCATTGAATGGCGGTGCAACAGACTTGAGGGACTAAATGGCTTCCTCCTGTTCCTATATTTTTCATTAAATGCTCAAGACCAATAATTGGTTCTTCAACGGTTTTTGTTCTTCATGAGAAATGGGCATCACTGCAATTCTGTTCCACCCCTAAATGCCCTTGAAGTGAGCTTTTCTGGGCCATTTCAGAGAGCAGTTGAGAGTGGATCTTACTCCAGTAAGTCTGGACTCACTAGTAGACCAGACCAGGTAAGGACAGCAGCTGTCACTCCCTGAAGCCCAAGTTTTTACAACAATCATAATCACGGTCATGGAGGCTTTATACTTCCAGATTTTGAAACCAGCTGCAGTTGTGGGATTTAAACCAAATGCCACAAAAGCATTAGCGTGGACCTCAGTATCACCATTCCAGTGATAGTACCACCACACAACCATCCCTGTGGTGTTGCTTCTAAACTTTGCTGTAATTTTATATCCAGTGGGAGGAGGGGAAGGGGTTGGATTCTGCAGATTTTCACCGCGTTTTCGAGGGTTCCTGTCAATAGGAACATTGTGAACCAACCACAGAGGGAGACCACTCTCCCCAGCCTTGTTCACAATGCCACAGCCGCTACCCTGGAAGATTTGCGCAAGTTAGGTAGGCATTGACAGAATGGCAGGGTTCATCCTCAAACTTGTCACCTTTGGAAGCAAAACTCACAGCAACCTCCCACCCATAACAATGGGACTGCTTTCTCCTGAGGCTGCAGGTTCTCAGTCTCATGGCCCTCCAGCTCCCTCCTCCAGGATGTCGCTGCAGCACTGCACAGTTGGAGGTGTCTGTTTTCACAAATGACATTAAACCGGCTCCCTGTCTAACTCTGCAGGTGGATGTAGGAGATCCCCACGGTACTAGTTCAAGGAGCGTGTCCATAGTGTCCTGGCCATTCTTTATTCTGCACTGAAAATCACAAAGCTGGAACTCTCTCACCGTCAGCATCATCGGCAGCTTGGAGATAGTGAGGACTGCAGATGCTGGAAAGTCAGAGCTGATAAAGTGTGGAGCTGGAAAAAGTACAGCAGGTCAGGCAGCATCAGAGGAGCAGGGGAGTCAACATTTCAGGCTCCAACCTGAAACGTCGACTCTCCTGCTCCTCTGACGCTGTGCCTTTTCCAGCTCCACACTTTATCGATTCCATCTACAGCAGGTACACTGCAGCGGTTCAGGAAGGCAGCTCACCACCACCCTCCCAAGGGACAACTAGGGATGGGCAGTAAATGCTGGGCCCAGCTACTGTTGCCTACATCCCATGAACAAAAAAAAAATTAATTGGTCAACATCACATAACTGTCGGTGGGATCTTGCTATGCACAAATTGGCTGTTGTGCTTCCTCTAATAGTGGCTACCTGACAGACGTCACTGACTGTAACGCACTATATTTTGTCTTCGATAAAATCAACTCGGAAAAATAATTTGGGACAAACTTCAAGAGAAACCATCAATTCTCAATGAGTTCATCGTCACTGGGGGAAGGGGAGCAAAGAAGTGCTCTAAGCTCTGGGATCAGCACAGCAAGATATCCTGGGCAGATTACAAACGAGGAAGATTACCCACAGGCAGCACCGCCTCTGAACATTTGAGATTTCAGCCCACAACATGGAAAGCATAGAGGGAACAGCGTTTGTGGAATCCACTGCAAACATTGTGGGAATTATTCACAGGGCAACAACCAGCTGACATAAATAAAAAACTTGGTTATCTACAGAAAAGACACCGCAATGTTTAATGCTTGCAATATGTTTGTGTACTTAAAATGCAGGCTTCGGCTCCAGTAAATAGTTTGGGAATTCTTTCTCAACCAGCCTGACTGGCTTTGAGAAGAGATGGTAAATTGAGAGTTAAAGCTGAGGAGAAAGTAAAACACAGCAAAGAGGAGCAGGAGTAGGCCATTCGGCCCTTTGAGCCTCTCTCTGTTGTTCACAGTGATCATGGCTGACCATTCAACTCAAAAGTTAGTTCCTCTTTTCTCCCAGATCCTTTGATCCCTTTAGCCCCAAGTGCTACATCCAACTTCTTCCTGAAATCATACAATGTTTTGGACTTGACAGCTTTCTGTGGCAGAGACTTCCAAAGGCTCCCCACTCTCTGGGTGAAGAAACCTCCC
This sequence comes from Chiloscyllium plagiosum, assembly GCF_004010195.1. Classification (NCBI taxonomy): domain Eukaryota; kingdom Metazoa; phylum Chordata; class Chondrichthyes; order Orectolobiformes; family Hemiscylliidae; genus Chiloscyllium; species Chiloscyllium plagiosum. Next base: position 15,044,585 of record NC_057749.1, read on the forward strand.
CTCATATCAGCCCGAAATGGTTTATCCCATGACCTTAGACTGTTCCCCCCACCTCCGATCATCTGGAACATCCTTCCTGCATCTATCTTAGCTAGTCCTGTCAGAGCTCAATCGGTTTCTAGGATATACCCCCTCTTTTTTCTAGACTCCAGTGAATAGAGGCCTCACCAATTCATCCTCTCCTCATGCATCAGTTCTGCCATCCCAGAAATCAGTCTGATAACTGCTGCATTGTCCTTCCTTGGATAAGGAGACCAAACTGCATACAGTACTCCAGGTGTGGGCTCACCAAGGTCCTGTACAACTGCAGCAAGACACCCCAGCTCCTGGACTCGAATTCTCTCGCTATGAAGACTGACCTACCAGTTACCTTCCTGACCGCCTACAGCACCCTTACTCTCAGCGGCTGGTGTACAAGGAGACCAGGCCTCAGTGCACATGCTTCTCTCTTAACTTCTGACCATTTGGAAAATAATCTGCCTCCTTGTTCTTGCTCCCACAGTGAAAAACCTCATATTTCTCTTCATTGCTCTGCATCGGCAGCATATTTGCCGACTCTCTCAGCTTGACCAAAGCACACCAACAAGATGACTTTACCAGACATCGGAGTGGGTGGTGAAAACGCCATCTTTCAGTGATTCCGGTGACATCCAGCGGACTGGCAGCAATCCCTTCCCTCCTTTCCGGTAATAATCTGTCTCGTAGATGTCACGCGTCATCCCGAAATCTGTGGGAGGACAAACATTTCAGAGTGGTCTCAGTGATTCACTTCTACCAAACGGAGCCCAGAAAAGTTTACTCTTCGAAAAGTCAAATTTTATTCACATAATTTTAAGAGATATGGCATAGACGTTGGTTCAAACAATCACCTTCTCCTCACTGTGCAGATCCTGAGGGAAAGGGAGGACTTCAGATGCTGGAAAAGCGCAGCAGGTCAGGCAGCATCCAAGGAGCAGGAGAATCAACATTGCAGGCATAAGCCCTTCATCAGGAATCGGGCTTAGGCCCAAAACATCGATTCTCCTGCTTCTCAGGTGCTGCCTGACCTACTGTGCTTTTCCAGCACCACACCCTTCGCCTGTGCAGATCCTGCCTGGGTCAGTGACAGGTACTGACTGCCCATTTGGTCTATCCCTCGCTTGTCCACGTTTTTAAAATTAATAAATTTGTTCTTGGGATATGGGCCTCGCTGACTAGGTCAGTATTTAATGTCCAACCCTAAAGAGTCAACCATGTTGCTGCAGGTCTGGAGTCAGATGGAGGCCAGACCAGGTAAGGATGACAGATTTCCTTCCCTTTAGAACATTAGTGGACTAGATGCGTTTTTGATAAAAATTGACAGCGATCACATGGTCATTTTTAAACTAGCTTTTTAATTCCAGATTTTGTTTTAAGTTGATTTCAGATTTTATGACCTGACGAGGCAGGAATTGAACCCATGTTCCCAGAACTTCAACCTCATGCTTTGGATCAGAGCCTCCTGTATGTGCACAATTGTGAGGTGAGTAAACAGTTGAGTCCGATTTCTTGCCCAACATCCAGGAGACAGGAGCAGGCAGGACCTCAAAGGAAAGACAGCTCCCTCTGACAGTGCAGCACTCCCTCAGTGACCCTCCCAGAGTAGTACCTATGTTTCAAGTTGAGAATGTTCACTTTTTTCCCCCATTTATTTACAGGATGAGGCATTTCTGGCTGTGCCAGCATTTATTACCCATCCCTAAATGCCCAGAGTCAATCACATTGTTGTGGGCCTGGAGTCACATGCAGGTCAGACCAGGTAAGGACGGCAATTTCATTCCATTAGTGAGGCAGTTGTTTTTTTTTTTACTGACAATTGATTCATGGTCATCATTAAACTCTTAATTCCAGATTGTTATTGAATTTAAATTCCATCATCTGCCGTGGTGAGATTGGATCCTAAGTCCCCAGAACATTACCTTGGTCTCTGCATTGATCATCTAACGATAATACCACATCACCTCCCCTTGACTCATCCTTGGGACAGATGACTAATCTTATGAAGGAAATTTGAATGGGTTAGGCCTACACCCACTGGCATTTGGAAGAATGAGAAGAGATCCTATTCAAATATAGGAGTCGGAGGGGACAGAATAGGGTGGACACAAGGAGGCTTCCTCCTGGATAGGCGATTCGAACCAGGGTCACTGGTTTAGACAAAGAGGTGAGGAGGGTTTGAGGACAGAAACGAGGTGGGTTTCTTTTTTTCAAAGGTCTGCAAGCCAGTGCAATTCTCTTCTGCAGAAAGCGATGGAGTCTGCGTCACAGAACCAAGTCTTTGTGACAGACGAGGGAGTTGAGGGTTCTGGGGAAGTGGGGAGGAGACCACAAGTCAGTCGTGATCTTATTGAGTGACAGGGCAGACTGGAAGCTTATGTTCAGTCTCTAGAGTGGGGCTTGAACCTGCAACTTTCTGACCCAGAGCCAGGGTTACTGCCAACCAAATCACAGCTAACACCACACAGTGCAATACAGACAAACAACCCAGTTAAATACTGCTTCTCAAAAGTGCTGCTGGCCGGACTTAAGGGTCAGATGACCCAGGGATTCACAGCTGTTGCAATGTGAAAAACCCACCTCCAATCTTCACCGTATAATCCTCAGCCACCATGCAGTTCCTGGCCGCCAGATCCCGGTGGACAAACTTGTTAGCGTTGAGGTAAGACATGCCATCTGCAATCTCGCCTGCCATCTGGGTCATCTTCTTCAGGGTGGGAGGTGGCTGGCCTGGGTTATTCTGTTGGAAGATCCAGTGAAGAACTGAAGCATCCAATAACATAGTGTCTGTCCTTGTATTAAACCCAAGCTCGGTATCAACTGGCTCCTGCACATCTAGTTACAGTGGACCGACCTCCAACTGGAATTGGAAAGCCTGGGTTGTTGAGTTAGAACACCGGCTTTTCCCCCCAGAGCTACACACTTCAGTAAAGGTCAGTTCAGGAGAAAGGAGAACATTAGCCCACTGCACCATGCAGGGCACGGTAAAGCTCTCCCTACACCACCCGGACATGCTTCAGACTTGCTCTTTCCTGTGCTGGAGTATAAACAGTGCCTGTTCTCATCTAGCGATTGCTCTGCAACTACACTGCTGTTCCAATATAGAGGGTTTGCATGGTGTTGGAAAATGAGATTCCAACAGGCTGTTTGAGAGCAGGGGCAGAACCTACAAACCTGCGTTTTAGTGCAGGGCTCCGTCCTGCAGAGCAACAGACAGCTGACATCTTTTGAATGGAGACTGCTGGTGAAATTACTGACGGGTAATGGATGTTCGCAAAGTATGATGGAAGGATTTGCAGAATTGAATCATAGAATCCCCTGCAGTGTGGAAGCAGGCCATTCAGCCCATCAAGTCCACACTCACCCTTCGAAAAGCAGCCCACCCTGGCCCACTCCCCCCACCCCATCATCCCTGTAACCCTGCATTTCCCATGGCTAACCAACAGCACAGCTCTGGACACTATGGGCAATTTAGCATGGTCAATCCATCCTAACCTACACATCTTTGGATTGTGGGGGGAAACCGGAGCATCCAGAGGAAACCCACGCAGACACAGGGAGAATGTGCAAACTCCACACAGGTAGTTGCTCGAGTCTGGACTCGGGCCATGACCCTGGCACTGTGAGGCAGCAGTGCTAACCACTGAGCCACCGTGCTGGCCTTAGCTCAGACAATTGCCTCAGACTCCGAACTGACTGCTTTATAGCAGCACTGCGAAAGATTTGGAAATAAGGCACCTACTCCTCACCCTGACCAAGAACGAGGAGCAACTTGTTACACATCAATCTTCCTGCTGTTTGTCTTTCAATCCCTACTCTTGCCAAAAACCCAGTTGACCATTGAAACCATCCAGGTGCTCGCAGAAGGGGCAGGAGACATTCAGCAGGTCTGCAAGCTCTCATCAGCTGAAAACAAATCACTGATTGACATGTTAAGAGACACGCTGAGTGCTTCCAGCATTTTCTGTTTTCATTTAAGAGTAATGCTCCAACAAGGAGCTTGGGAGAAGAGCTGGGGAATTTATTGCCGTGAAAATTGTATGGGAAATGCCAGCAATTCCAGGATCCCCACTCACGGACACACCATCCAAACTTGGGAATCTCCCAAGCACCTGGAGACAAACTTGACTGTCTGGACTCTAGTGATTCAAGGTAGCAGCTCACCATGGCCAGCACCTTCCCAACAGGAACAGGAAGGGTAACAAGAAGTTGCTTTGCTGGTGATGCTCCCAAGGTTGACTTACTGGACAAAAGAACAATAAGGGAGGGACAGAGCAGGGGAAACAGGAATTCTGAAAATTAATGGATTTATTTTAATGATTACATTTTAACAAGACCCCATGTCGGCTGATGCTCAGGAATGCTGCCTACTTTGGGGCAGTTAGGCCACTCCCAATTGCACCCGATTGCTCAAGGGTGACTGGGTGGGGTTCAACAGTCTGTGGGTCACTCACCTCTGCATCAGGTCGGAGTGACCGCAGGTAGCTCTTCAGGTCTCCACGGGTCATCAGCTCCATGATAACCAACGTCGGCTGCCCTTGCGACACGACACCGAGCAGACGTACCTGAGATATCCACAGGACACACAGTCAGGCAGGTCCAACACACCTCCCACACAGTAAATTACATTACATTACACACCTTAGGACATTTTATTACATGGAAGACGCAAGTTGTGTTGAAATCAGTCAACTGCTGTACAGATACAGACACAAAGCCAAAAGGAAGGAACAGGAACAAGTTATTTGGTAAGACTATTCTGGCATTCAAAGTGATTATGGCTGAGCCAATTATGGCCTAAATGTCACTTTCTGACCTGCTTCCTGTCACCCTTTGGCAGTAATACATCACTGTACTAACCCCCACTACCACTCCAAAAGAAGGAAGCATGAGGGAGGAGGTGTCAAACAATCGACTCATCATGAAGCAAAGGACACTTTTACATCAGTACCATACCCCAGCATTATAGTCACACCCACCAAAACTGTACCCCAAAGTTATTCAGCGACAAACCTGTCCCCACCAGTACTGTACCCCAGTGTTATACAGTGACAGACCTGTGCCCACCAGTACTGTACCCCAGTGTTATACAGTGACAGATCTGTCCCCACAGTACTGTACCTCAGTGTTATACAGTGACAGACCTGTCCCCACCAGCACTGTACCCCTGTGTTATATAGCGACAGACCTGTCCCCACTAGTATCGTACCCCAGTGTTATACAGTGACAGACCTGTCCCCACCAGTACTGTACCCCAGTGTTACACAGTGACAGACCTGTCCCCACCAAGTGTTATATAGCGACAGACCTGTCCCCACCAGTACTGTACCCCAGTGTTATACAGCGACAGACCTGTCCCCACCAGTACTGTACCCCAGTGTTATACAGTGACAGACCTGTCCCCAATAGTACTGTACCCCAGTGTTATACAGCGACAGACCTGTCCCCACTAGTATTGTACCCCAGTGTTATGTAGCGACAGACCTGTCCCCACCAGTACTGCACCCCAGTGTTATACAGTGACAGGCCTGTCCCCACTAGTATCGTACCCCAGTGTTATACAGTGACAGACCTGTCCCCAATAGTACTATACCCCAGTGTTATACAGTGACAGACCTGTCCCCACAAGTATCGTACCCCAGTGTTATACAGCGACAGACCTGTCCCCAATAGTACTGTACCCCAGTGTTATACAGCGACAGCCCTGTCCCCACCAGTACTGTACCCCAGTGTTATACAGCGACAGACCTGTCCCCAGTAGTACTGTACCCCAGTGTTATACAGTGACAGACCTGTCCTCAATAGTACTGTACCCCAGTGTTATATAGCGACAGACCTGTCCCCACCAGTACTGCACCCCAGTGTTATACAGTGACAGACCTGTCCCCACTAGTATTGTACCCCAGTGTTATATAGCGACAGACCTGTCCCCACTAGTATTGTGCCCCAGTGTTATACAGCGACAGACCTGTCCCCACTAGTATTGTACCCCAGTGTTATATAGCGACAGACCTGTCCCCACCAGTACTGTACCCCAGTGTTATATAGCGACAGACCTGTCCCCAATAGTACTGTACCCCAGTGTTACACAGCGACAGACCTGTCCCCAATAGTACTGGACCCCAGTGTTATAGTGACAGACCTGTCCCCAACAGTACAGTATCCCAGTGTTATACAATGACAGACCTGTCCCCACCAGTACTGTACCCCAGTGTTATACAGCAACAGACCTGTCCTCCACCAGTACTGTACCCCAGTGTTATACAGCGACAGACCTGCCCCCACCAGTACTGTACCCCAGTGTTATACAGGGACAGACCTGCCCCCACCAGTACTGTACCCCAGTGTTATATAGTTGACAGACCTATCCCCACCAGTACTGTACCCCAGTGTTATACAGTGACAGACCTGTCCCCACCAGTACTATACCCCAGTGTTGTACAGTGACAGACCTGTCCCCACCAGTACTGTACCCCAGTGTTATATTGTTCAAAATCTTATCCCCTGATATATCCAAATTTGGAATACACTGCCTCCATGATACTACAGGGCTCAGCAGAGAAATGTTGTCTGGAATCTCGGTCTCTTTATACATACCACATGATGACAATTGAACTCTTTCATCACCGATGCCTCATTGAGGAACTCGATTCGTTCGCGCATCGTGGCTGACTCATTGACCGTTTTGATGGCGACTCTCGTCTCCGGATCCCCCTTCACCACACCCTTGGCAACGCCCTCGTAAACCATCCCAAAGGAGCCTTGGCCCAATTCGCGGGTCATGGTGATCTTCTCGCGTGGGACCTCCCACTCATCCGGCACGTACACTGGATCAAATAACAAAGACATTTCACAGGAAAGTGCCCAATCAAACACTGCAGCCACACCTTACAGGAAGGTGCCCTGTGCCCATCATGGCTGTTCTAGGTTTTCAAAAGAGTCACCCTCCCATCTCCCCACATACCTCCGCATCTTTCTAAATATTCACCTATTTCTTTTCACAACACTCAATCCATCCTGTCCTTCAGCAAGTTTCATGAGAACATCGACTGATGAAGCATCCAGCTGGTTCACTAATGTCCTTTAGGGACAGAAATTGCCTCCTGACCTGGCCTGCCTACACGTAACTCCAGACCCACAGTAACGTGAGTGACTTTTCGCTGCCCTCTGAAATATCTGAGCAGGCCACTCTGAGGCCACACAGATCAGGCCTTGCCAGCGATACCCACATGTCATATAAGATTGAACAAATAAAAACAAGGCCCTGAATCACTGCAACACTGTGCAAAACAGAAGCTCTTATCTCCCCTCTGATTTTCCTGCCAACATCTTTAATCTCTGGTTACCATCACTCCTGCCCATATAAACATGGTCCTCCTACTTACTCCACAAAGACAAGTTTGAACATCTCTATTAAGACTTCACCTTCTCTGATCAAAAGGAGACCTACTCAACAGACCGAAGTAGACACTGTCTTGGCACTCCTGCAAATTTCACAACATTCGAGACCACGTTTCAAAAACAGTCATATTTGGGCATCATAAAATAGGGAGGACGTCAGTGCCCATTGGCCCACAATTAATTCAGGTATTCAGTGGGCAGAGGGTATGCCCAGGGAAGTGGAGATCAAAACAGCCTAACAGAATGGTGGGGGGGGAACAAGCTAGGCCGGTCAAATGCATTACTCCTGCACAAAAGCAAAATGTTAGATGTTACACATCTAAACTGCAAACAGGAAGTGCACAGCAGGTAATGCAATCTCTGTGCGGGGTGGGGGGAAAGAGAGAAAGTATGCTCATGTTCTCAGGGTAGTTGATCTAGTGGTTGCCCTGTGACACTCACCCTCCCCACCACCCAAATCCCAACTCACCCACCACCAAGCCTTCACTCAGAGGAGGGGAGCAGTGTAATTTTAGATTTCGCCCAATACTCACTGTCCGCAGCACTGAAATACTCTGGGTTCACAGAGGCGTATAGAACTCCATTTGGAAGTCTGTCACTATTTCTACACAAGAGAGAGAGAGAGAGACACTTGTTAATAAACCTGCAGGCAATATCACAATGTCAAATATTTTTACACTGAAAGACACCAGGCAATGCTATCCATTCATGTTGGGAGAGGGCCCCAACAAGAGATTTCTTCATTAAAAACTAAAACCCTTAGAGTGGGAATCGCTACCAATGATCATAATTGGATCTTGATTAAAAGGATCAGTTAGGGTCAAGAGGGAAGAGTGGTATCTAGAAATCCTCAGCTGATTGCCTCGATCCCACCTTCAAACAGACAAAGTACGTGTCGGGTGTGAGTGCGATCCCGTGAACACTGAATACTCCCCTCAGTTACAAATGTCACTAATTCCCTTGGTGCACGTTAAAGTGATAAAATACAGACAGACAAGCACCCGTTCCTGCCCTGGCCAGATTATCAAAATATAAATAGGTTTTTGCCCAGAGTGTCATGGGATGAGCAGGCTAGGTGAGTTAACCATTGCAAACGCAGTAATGCAGTAAAGAGGTGGGTCTGAGTGGGATGCTCCTTGGAGGGTCGGTGTGGACTCAATGGGCCAAATGGCCTGTTTCCACACTGTAGGGATCCTATGATTCTACGAAAGGTTACAAACAACCTGTTCAACTTAACTGCTGCTGCACCTTTACTGCATGGAAAACAAGCACTGTGTTAACGGCATCTGCCATGACAGCACCACCACTGTACTGCGGAGGAACAGTGTAGGACAGATAGCAACTCCTGATCGTTGTATTTACCACACGTGTGCGGACATCAGAGGCTGCTGGCAACTTTAAATAGGAGTGGCAGCACGCGTCTTGCTGTGATCACCCTCACAAATTCTGGGCCCATGTCAATCATTACCGTCTTCAAACAGACGAGCAGGAAACTGGAGCATGTTCGTGCATGTACGCGAGATTGTGTATGTTGTGGTTCTGTTCGCCGAGCTGGGAATGTGTGTTGCAGATTGTGAATGCGTGTGCATGTGTGTCTGTGAGACTGTGTGTCATGGTATGTGACAGTGTGCATGCAAGTTCGTTAGGTGTGTGCACGTGCGAGAGTGTGAGAGAGAGATTGTGTATATGCGAGACTGTGTGCGCGCGCGTGTGTGTGTCACGGTATGTGACTGTGCGCATGCATGTGGGTTAGGGATGTGTGCGTGTTGCAAGACAGAGCCTGCGTGCGAGAGTGAGTGTGCGTGTGAGATCGTTGGGGGTGTGGTTATGGACCAGTGTTGGAGGCGCTCTGTGCTAGAATGCAAACAGTACAGTAGAAGCTTGGCCACACGTTGGGTAATCAGTATGTACACTACGGGTTTGTTCAGATTAGCTGAAATGCATCACTGGTCACAGATCCATTGTACCAGAGGCAGGGAAAGGTAGCTGGGCACAGAGATTAAACTGCAGGAAGGTGCAGGGGGAGTCAGAGAAGGGCACACAGAGGGGTCATAGAGGTGTACAGCATGGAAACAGACCCTTTGGTCCAACTCATCAATACTAACCAGGAACCCGATATTAATCTAGCCCATTGGCCAGTATTTGGTCCATATCTCTCTAAAGCCTTCCTATTCAAGTACTCATCCAGGTGCCTTTTAAATGTTGTAATTGTACCAACCTCCACCAGTTCATCTGGCAGCTCATTCCACACAGACAGCACCCGCTGTGTGAAAACATTGCCCCTTAGATCCCTTTTAAATCTGCCCCTCTCCCCTTAAACCTATGCCACCTGGTTTTGGACTCCCCTACCCTGGGGAAAAGACCTTGACTATTCACTCTATCCATGCCCCTCCTGATTTTATAAAGCTCTGTAAGGTTATCCCTCAGCATCCTGTGCTCAGGGACGATATCAGAGGCAGACTCCCGAACTTAGACCAAAGCCAAAAACCGCAACTAAACACTGACAAGGTAACAACAAGGTGGACCTTACCTCTTCTTGTTGAAGAAATACAGCATTAACACCAGACTAATTATCACCAACATCACCGCAATGGGTAAAGCAATGACCAGCTGCATAAGATTATCAGGTCCAGGTGCTGTTGAGACAGATTGACAATGAAATATTAAAGTTTCTTGGTTTATCGTTTATCGTTATTTCCTCTCCAACAGAAGGCAGAGATTGCCTTCAATAATCAGCCATGATTTCAGGCATCTCTGCGCAGTCACTCAAGCGATATCCGCCAACTGTAATCCCAACTCACTCACGGGGTGTGAGAACCGTGGACACACTCCCCTCCCCCAGCTTTCCCATCCTCCTACAATCAAAGGGCATTCAAACACTCTTCAATTGAATCTTATAACATGATGTGGAGGTGCTGGGACTGGGGTGGATCAGGTCAGGTCACATGACACCAGGTTATAGCCCAACTATATTTGAAATCGCAAGCTTTCACAGTGCTGCTCTTTCATCAGATGAAGACTTCACTTGATGAAGCAGCAGTGCTCCAAAAGCTTATGATTTTAAATAAATCTGTTGGACCTGGTGTCTGGTTCCTTAATATAGGATTAGAGCCAAGCTGACAATCACTAAAGTTCATCCAAGGAAGAGATGAATCACATTCTTTGCTCCTGTCGTGTTCATTTCTGTTGTAACCCGTTCACAATATTCTGCAGTATTTCATAGATGATAGATGATTTGGATGTTGATTTATGGCCCTCTTACTGCACAACACGTGAGCATCACCTCATCACCCCTCCCTGGTCCTGAGGTTACTGATCTATGCCAGAGCAAGAATGTCAAAGGGCCACCACAAATAACTCCATTTTCAGTAGTTTGCCAGGCCTTTTCAGAGGACAGTCTGGGGATGCAGTGGTATTATCACTGGGACGAGTAATCCAGAAAGCCCAGTTTAATGCTGAGACCATAGGTTCAAATCCCACCATGGCAGTTGGCAAAATCTGAACTCAATAAAATTCAGAATTAAAAGCTAGCTTAATGAGTGTTTACTGCTGTTTAAAAACAAAACTAGTTTAGTAGTTCTTCGAGGAAGGCAATAGGTGGATGGGCAATGATAAATTACTCATGTGTCCACAACGGCATGGTGGCTCAGTGGTTAGCACTGCTGCCTCACAGCGCCAGGAACCCAGGTTCGATTCCCACCTCAGGTGACTCTCTGTGTGGAGTTTGCACATTCTCCCCGTGTCTGCATGGGTTTCCTCCGGATGCTCTGGTTTCCTCCCACGGTCCAAAGATGTGCAGGTCAGGTGAAGTGGTCATGTGTTTAAGGAATGTGTAGATTAAGTGCTTTAGACAGGGGTTAAGTGTAGAGTAGTAGGGGAATGGATCTGGGTCTGGGAGGGTTACTCTTCAGAGGGTCAGAATGGACTTGTTGGGCTAAATGGCCTGTTTCCACACTGTAGGGATTCTATGTTTATCTTCCAGGGATGTGCAAGTGAAGTGGGTTAGCCATGGGGAATGCAGAGTCACAGAGATGGGCAGGTGGGAGGGTGGTGGTCTGGGGAGTCAGTGTGGACTCAATGGGCTGAATGGCCTGCTTCCATACTATCTATGAGGTTGAGCCTGTGTTACCTCTGAGCCAGGAGGCCAGGGCCCCAGTCCCACCTGCTCCAGGTGTATGTAATAACTTCTCTGAAAAGGTTGATTCAAAACATTTATCAATCAGTCTGGAGCTAAGGCAAGTAACTGACAATGATTCCCACATCCCACAAGCAAATTTAAATAAAGTTGAAAGTTAATGACGTCAACTGAGTTACAAAGACCCAGATTGGAAACTTGCCCTCTTAAACCAATGAGAACAAACAAAAGATCAAATGTCTTTTATTACAACAACCCTTCATCATGTTCCCTGCTACCAGTGCTTTTTCAAGTTTATTTACAAATTCTGCTTTCCAAACCGAACTCAAAATCTCAACGCAGTGTATCAGGTTTCGAGCTCACAATCTCTGGATTGTCAGGCTGGGTTTCTGAGCTCACTCTCTCTGGATTCAGACTCGAGACATTTCTGCACTCTACCATAATAATCCAAACCCGAACTGAAGGCACCCAATCCCTTATCAGAGTGCGATTCAACAGGTGCCAGCCAACAGTCCCTTAGCACCCAGCCTATGGGGACAATCAGCAGCTGGCAGACTAGTCAACCATGAGGTGCAGCACAATCTGAGAAGGTGAAGTCAATGGTGTGGGAGGATAATCGATGACCGCCTCTGGCTGGGGAGTCTGGGTAACTGTTGGGGACAGGAGCTTTGTGGATATTTCCCCTCCTGTGCCCTGGGGGCTAAATGCCGCACCGGTCGCAGTCCCAGACGAGCCCAGCTCTCAGACCTGAGGCCCTGTGACCTCGCTCGCTGGAGTTCACACTGAGGTCGCCGTTTATTCTGAATTCCAATCATATCTTTACAATGGTCAATCAAGAGAGAAACTACGGTTTGGCCAAAACAATGATTATAAATAGCTGGGTCAAAAGAGGTTCAAGCTCACTCTAGCTGTGGTACGATCACACAAAGCCTAAAGTTTGCTTTATATCTCCAATGGCATTTCCTGCCTTTCTCTCCGAGGCGGAGGTTTTAAGACCAGAAACACTACACGCTTACTTTTCAACATCAAAGCAGTTGCAGAAGTCTTCTCCTTCAGCAGCCAGTCAAACTGAATGCTGCAAAACACATCCATCAGAGTTTGTGTGAACTCGCCCCATTGGGGCTCCCTATTCTCCTGGCTCCACATCACAGCGTAATCCGATATTGCGACAGACTGGTGACATTTGCTGTCCACCGAGCCAAGATATAACACAGGCAGTAACTACAACAAACCAGAGCTGTGCAGCACAACACAACCCACCCATAAATGGGGAAACTGAAGTTGCCTGATCTTGAAATAACCGACTGACCAAAAACACTCCTCATCCAGCTACTAGCTCACAACAAGAGGCCATTCAGCCCTTTAAGCCTGCTCCTCTTTTCTATTAGATCTCTTTTGTTCCCCCCAAAATACAAGAATCTTACTTTTCAGGTTCAATAACAGCAAAGAAACTTCTTAGGTGTTAAGTGCTAAACATGTAGAGGACTCACACTTCCAATTCTGGGCAGCATGGTGGCTCAGTGGTTAGCACTGCTGCCTCACAGCGCCAGGGACCCAGGTTCAATTCCCGCCTCAGATGACTGTGTGGAATTTGCGCACTCTCCCAGTGTCTGCATGGGCTTGCTCCGGATTCCTCCCACAGTCCAAAGATGTGCTGGTTAGGTGAACTGGTCATGGTAAAATTGCCCATAGTGTTAGGTGCATTAGTCAGGGGTAAATATAGGGTAGGTGGATGGATCTTGGGTGGATTACTCTTCGGAGGGTCGGTGTGGACTTGTTGGGCTGAAGGGCCTGTTTCCATACTGTAGGGAATCTAACCATGTAAATCTAATCTAATCAGTTGGGTGGACGTGCCGTATCGGACCTGTAATAAGCTACCCAGCCTGTGAATTCGGATTTCAGTCAGGATCAAACATTTTGCCTGCTTATCCTTCCTGCCCCTCTCCAAATGATTGTGGACAGTCACCACAGCCTTGGTCAAATGATACAAACCCTCCAGAAGATCAGGAGCAGGCCTGCCAAATAGAATCCCCACTGTGCAAACAGGTCATTCAGCCCAACAAGTTCACACCAACCCTCTGAAGACCATCCCACCCAGATCCACCCCCTACCATTTCCCTGAAACCCGACATTTCCTTTGGCTAACCGACCTAACCTACACATCCCTAGACACTATGGGCAACTTAGCACAATCAATCCACAATAACCTGCACAGCTCTGGACCATGGGAGTAAACCAGGGCGCCTGGAGGAAACCCAAACAGACACGGGGAGAAAGTGCAAACTCCACACAGACAGTTACCTGAGGGTGGAATCAAACCCAGGTGTCTGGAGCTGTGAGGCAGCAGGGCTAACCAGTGAACCACCATGCCCTCAAAATGGGTAGGCAGTGATAATGTCACTGGACTAGTAACTAGAACCTCAGGCTTGGAGTTACAGGGTCAAATGCCATTGTAACAGATGGTAGAATTTGAACTGAATATTAAGATTTACCCTTGTGGTGACCTTGTAAACACTGTCAATTGTTACAAAAGCCCATCTGGTTCACTCAGGTCCTTTAGGGAAGGAAATCGGCCATCCTCACCTGGTCTGGCCTACATGCGACTCTAGACCACAGCAATATGGCTGACTCTTAACTGTCCTCTGGACAATTAGGGATGGATAATAAATGCTGCCTAGCCAGCAATATCCACATCCTGTGAAGGAATATTTAAAGACATTCAACACTATAGCAATTTTCAGACTTCAAGTTGACTTGTCTTCACCGAGGTGACATATCAGTTGCCAGGTCAGCTCTCTCAGGAGTTGCACCTTTCCCATGTTCACGCTGCTCCCTTGGGGAATAGTGTCATGAGGCTCAAGGTGAATGAACACACTGACAGGATACAACATTGAAACCCCACACATGACTGCAACCATGACTGGTGAGCAGCTGATTGTCCTACCTGGCAGGAGGCCCCACAACAAGAGTCAAAGTTCACCACACATCATACCCGTTTGTATGTGAATATGCATGGTCCCAAGGTGGAGATGGTGGGGGAGAAGACAGACTCAGAGGCAGAACACTACCACAAAGACAAAAGGCTTGTTCTTTCTCTAAGCAAGGTAACCAGCCCACAGTGGCATTATTTGTAGGTTCACCAGAAACTTTCTCTGTTGGACAAGACTAACTTTCAAGTTATCATTCTGGACTGGATTCAAATTACTTGCAGTCCTCTGGAAAGCAGGAGTCAATATTGGACATTGAAACCTCCCAAGATGCAAACATTAAACAAAGGAGTTACTCATTTAGCCCCCAGTCCCCTGGAATTTCAAAGTGACTCATTAGGCAGCCTTCTCATTGCTGAGTCAGAAAGCTGTGGGTTAAAGTCCTAGTACAGGACTTTGACACATACTCTCGGCTAACAGCTCAGAGCAGTCATGAAGGAGAGGCTCCAACATCACATCCGAGAGATAAATACACAAGGGAAACTTGAAAAGTAACTAGCTATCTTTCACAAGAATTCTCAACCAAGGTGTTGCCTGATGGTTCTATTTGCTTAGTCAGAGACCCCAGCACCCTACTTCAGAAGGAACAAGGTGCTCTCCCAGACCCTGATTAGGATTCCTCTCTTCATTCAGAGTCATAGCGGTGTACAGCACAGAAAGAGACCCTTTGGTACAACACATCTGTGCTGACCAGATATCCTAAATTCATCTAGTCCCATTTGCCAGCATTTGGCCCATATCCCTCTAAGGAGAAAGTGAGGACTGCAGATGCTGGAGACCAGAGCTGAAAATGTGTTGCTGAAAAAGTGCAGCAGGTCAGGCAGCATCCAAGGAACAGGAGAATCGACGTTTCGGGCATAAGTGAATGGCGGAGTGGACTCGATGGGCCGAATGGCCTTACTTCCACTCCTATGTCTTACGGTCTTAAATCTTTTAAACCTTGCCCTCTAGTTCTGGACTCCCCCACCCCAGGGAAAAGACCTTGGTTATTCACCCTATGCATGCGCTTCATGAATTTATAAGGTCACCCCTCAGCCTCCGACGGTCTAGGGAAAATAGCCCCAGCCTGTTTAGCCTCTCCCTATAGCTCAAATCCTCCAACCCTAACAACATCCTTGTAAATCTTTTCGAAGCGTCTTTCCTATAGTAGGGAGACCAGAATTGAACGCAGTATTCCGAAAGTTGATCTTTTCTTGCTGTTCACATCTCAAATCTATTCACTGAGTGTGAATTGCTCTGCGAGGGGTTATTGGAATGGAAGCATTTTAATGAGAAGCTTGCTCTTGACTTACGTTTTGCCTTTATATAGAACATCACCGGGTCGGTCCAGGAGCCATTGCCAGAGAGGGAGGTGGCTCGCACCTCCGCAGTGTAATTCCCAGGGCTCAGTCGGTCCAGTTTACAGCCACCGCTCTGCAGCTTGTAATTCTGCCTGGAAACACACTCCTGCTGCACCTGTAGGACATGACAGGGCATCACTGATTAGATTATCTACAGTATGGAAACAGGCCCTTCAGCCCAACAAGTCCACACCAACCCTCTGAAGAGTCACCCACCCATACCCATTCCCCTACACTTTTATCTCCCTCTGACTAATGCACCTAACTCTATGGGAAATTTAGCATGGCCAATTCACTTAACCTGCACAGCTTTCAACTGTGGGAAGAAACCCACCGGGAAAATGTGCAAACTCCACACAGACAGTTGCCCAAGGCAGGAATTGAACCTGGGCCTCTGGCGCTGCGAGATAGCAGCGCTAACCACTGAGCCACCATGCCACCCATAAAAGGAGGGTCTGAAGATAAGAAAGGATGCAGTATTCAGGTAAGAAACAGAACCTCACCAGAGGGAATCTTGCACTGGGAAACCTCAACGATATCAATCAATAGTTCGTCACCTGCCGGGTGCCTCTTTTGCCCTTTTACCATCATAAAGTACTGAAACAGACCCTTCAGTCCAATTTATCCAACAGGCTTCCGAAACTGAAACGAGTCCCATTTACCTTCATAACTCTCTAAACCTTTCTTATTCATGTTCAAATGTCTCTCAGATGTTGTAATTGTACCCATCTCTACCACTTTCTCTGGCAACTCGTTCCATGCACACACCACCCTCTGTGTGAAAACGTTGCCCCTTTGGTCTCTTTCAAATCTTTCCCCTCTTACCGTAAACCTATGCCATCTAGTTTTGGACTCCCGTATCTTGGCTAATCACCTTATCTATGTGTCTCATGATTTTATAAACCTCTATAAGGTCACCCCTGAGCCTCCTACACTCCAGGGGGAAAAAAATTCCCAGCCTCTCCTTACAACTCAAATCCTCCAGCCTTGGTAACATCCTTGTAAACCTTTATCACGCCCTTTCTAGTTTAATAACATCCTTCCTATAGCATAATGACCAGAAATGTACGTAGTTCCACAATGCAACTGTGCTAGCCTTAAATCAGTATCGTGGATGTTGAAATGCCACTCTCTTGAGTTTGATTCTCATTCCCATTCTCCAACTCCACATGCTCAACCTCATCCTGGCCTCCTCTCCTTGTGCACTCCCTCAAACTCCGAGCCTTACCCCACTTCAGGTCTATTGAGTTGGGAGTGTGCAGCCTCAGCTATTCTTGTTTGGGGAGGAGAGGGGAATAATGAAGAATTCAGGCAAATGGAAAACATTCAGTGTCAACCAACAATCACTGCATTAATTTCTTTTTAAATTAAAGGATGTTTATTGAGAGCATTTTCACACAGTGTTGGAGGAGTAAAATAAGCACATTTTCCACCAAGTTTCTGGTCAATGTTTAACACCATCAGTTAAAAGAATGAAATGATAGTAGATAGGAATGAAACATTAACATAAAGGAAAATATCAGGTTATGTTTTCTGGATGCTGCCAAGCACTTAACAGTAATGACTGCACTTTGAGCAGTTTCACGGATTGCGTGTGAAGGACTTTTCCTGAAAGTGAGATCACATCAGTGCAAGCACCCCATTTATATCTGTTTCTGAATGCATTCGCTGTGAGATCAGCACGGTGGCTCAGTGGTTAGCACTGCCGCCTCACAGCACCAGGGACTCTGGTTCGATTCCACCCTCGGGCCACTGTCTGTGTGGAGTTTGCACATTTTCCCCGTGTCTTGAGTGGGTTTCCCCCGGGTGCTCCGGTTTCCTCCCACCGTCCGAAGATGTGCAGGTCAGGGTGTATTGGCCATTCCAAATTGCCCACTGTGCCCAGGGACATGCAGGCTACGTGGGTTAGCCAAGGGAAATGTGGGGTTACAGGGAAAGGATAGGGGTATGGATGGGAGGCTCTTCAGATGGTTGGTGTGGACTCAGTGGGCCGCATGGCTTGCTTCCACACAGTAGGGATTCTATGTGGAAGTGTTGGTCAACAGGGACGTGCCTGCTTATATCTGAGGAACTTATAAATCCAGGATGGGAGGGAGGATCATCATTTAAAATATCCTCCAAAAGGTGGCACCATTGACACTGCATCCCTGAGGGAGTGCAGTAAAGATGTGGCAGCCTAGATTATGTCCTGAAATCTCTGGGAAGGGTCTTTAACCACCAAACACATGACTCTCAGGCAAAACCACTGCTAACTTACCTCACGGGGTTCCAAATGCAGCTCTGAAAACTTAGCAAGGAAAGGCCGATGCACACACATCCTTTTGACTTCAAACTAACAAGTGAGGGTGAAAATGGTCTACAGCTGTAGGGTAAGTCAGCTCATTTTGCATTTTCGGATGAATGACAGGAAGGCATCGTGTAGAAACCTACAGCCAAAGGACTGAGTGCGTTTTGTAGCATCACCCTTGAGATGATAAAGTGTTAGGAAGGGTCAGCACTGCCTGACTCAGCACGCTGACTAATCATAAACTAGCACTCACATCAAGAGCATTCTGCTGAGGGGCTCTGTTCAGCCAAGTAAAAGGACTTTCACTTCACTGAACTTTTCCAAATATGTCACAAAACAGGAGATACCAAGTTGGTGGACTGGCTTCATAACGACTATGCGGAGATGCCAACCCAGTCCCCTCTGACCATTTTATGAGCTCACTACCCCCACCCTCGCCCAGGAAGATGCTGTCACCCAGGAATCCTGTAACTGGGCCCCGCCCACCAAGACACCCTGAGCCAGACCAACTTGCTAAAATTCTTGGCCAATGCGTCTCAAATGGTGGTGCCTATGGCACCTCCTGCACACTGTGAAACCACAGTGAGTTACAGACATCTCGGATTTCTCGAGTAAGAGAATTTGGAAGAGCCACTGGGCCCCCAAGGGACTGAGCAGAAGATAAACAAGGGGTGCTCTGGTCAACCGCAACTCTATCATCAGATAGAGGACTGGTTCTATCGCTGCCACATCTACAAGACCTTGTCTCTCAGCAGACATGATGCCTTGGTGCATCAAGAGGCATGGCACACAGAAGCAGATAAATAACTCAAAAGTAGCACCAATCCAAAATCAGAGCTGAACAAAATTGAGCAACTCTGTCACTTCCCCAAGAGACAATGGAGGTTTAAAGGTGGGTAAGCTTGGATGCTGAGGAATAGTTGGTGCAGTTGGGTATACCCTGCCTGGAGTTTAGCAGAATGGGAGGCGTTCTGATTGGAACATGACAAGATTGGATGCTGAACAGATGCCATCTCCGTGTGAGCGAGTCGAGAACTACAGGACCCAGCTTCAAGGTAAAGGGTCTCTCATCTGAGGTGGAGATGAGGGGGTGGGGGTTTCTTCCCTTGGGACGTCATCAGTCTTTGAAATTTTGTTTCCTGGTGAGCCATGGAATATGAACCATCAAATACATTCAAGGCTGAGCTGGGACACAAGGCAGAATGGAGTGAAGTCCACATCATTTTCAGACAGTGGAGGTCTGAGGAATAAAATGGCTGCTCTCCTGCCTCTATCTGAGGCTGCATCTCCTAACGTCACCGAAAGATCACATCAAGCATCTGGAACGTTCTGTACACGCTCACTTTGAGGGATGTTCTGCCACTAAAAATGTGGCAGCCTAAATAAAGATGAGGAGAGAGGACAGAGTGATGCCACTGGCAGGGGGGCACTGCCTGTATGTGTTTGGCATACCCGTCCCTGATGGGGCTGTCTTACCTCACTGTCCCCGCGGCTGTACCTCACTTCATACATCAGGATCAACCCGTTTGGACTGGGGGGCTCCGGCCATTTGAGGTAAATGCTGACCTCATCATCCCCGGGTTCCCACATGACCGGACCCGGTATGTTGTCAGCTTTTTCTGTGAGAGAGAGAGATAGAGAGGGGCAAGGAAAGAATTTTATCCTCAGGTTTTGTGCACTATAAACATCTTTGCTTTCTGTTTGGGTTCTTCACCGGCACCTACAAGTGGTGGGTTTCTAGGATCACGTGTGAATGTTCCACTGTCAGCTATTGTCACATGTCAACTCACAAAAGCCCCCAAAACCCAGGTCATAGAGTCATAGAGATGTACAGCATGGAAACAGACCCTTCAGTCCAACTCATCCATGCCGACCAGATATCCCAACCCAATCTAAGTCCCACCTGCCAACACCCAGCCCATATCCCTCCAAACCCTTCCTCTTCATATACCCATCCAAATGCCTCTTAAATGTTACAATTGTACCAGCCTCCACCACATCCTCTAGCAGCTCGTTCCATACACATACCACCCTCTGCGTTGAAAAGTTGCCCTTTAGGTCTCTTTTGTATCTTTCCCTTCTCACCCTAAACCTATGCCCTCTAGTTCTGGACTCCCCGACCCCAGGGAAAAGACTTTGTCTATTTATCCTATCCATGCCCCTCATAATTTTGTAAA
>NC_057749.1:15067951-15070290 GCF_004010195.1 Chiloscyllium plagiosum
CGATCACCAACACCTCCCAATCCCCCCCACCACATAAACCCACCCCATCCCAACAACAACCACCTCCCTATGACCACCCCCCACTCCTCCCTCCCAATCTTGTGGGATGTCAGCCCTGTGAGCAGAGACTGCTGTCGAAAATGAGGCAGACTGCGCTGCAGCTCACTCCCTCATCCCAACAACAACCACCTCCCTATGACCACCCCCCACTCCTCCCTCCCAATCTTGTGGGATGTCAGCCCTGTGAGCAGAGACTGCTATCGAAAATGAGGCAGACTGCGCTGCAGCTCACTCCCTCACCTGCTGGCATCGTTCTGGCAAACACAAACGCCGAAACGCTGCAGCCGAGTTTAAGAGCTTCATGATTGCACGCGTGAATGTCAACGCGATACGTGGTGAAGTGCCGCAAGTTCGAGATCACCGTTCTGTCCTTGTACCACACTTTGTTCTCAAAGAAGGGGTAGTCGGTCTTCCTCTCCGGATTGGAATTATTCCCATGCCGTTCTGGCGGGGCGGTGTTGTTCACACCCAGGGTGGCGTTCGCTATTCCAAACGTGTCTCTGCGTTTCCGGGAAGGTCTGCAGGAAGAACCAGGTTGCAGTCGAGTCAGTCAACTGAGCAGCAAGATGTAAAACCTTGAGGATCCAGTGTCCAACAAGGAGGCCTCGTGACTCAAAATGGTGCCCATGTCTGTGACTCTGACCTTTCAACACAATCTAAGCCCCACCTTTCTACTACCTAGAAGGACAATGACAATAGATGCATGGGAACACAGTCATGTGCAAACTCCCTTCCATGCTACACACCATCCTGACTTGGAAATATATCGCTGTTCCATAACTATTACTGGGTCAACAGTATCCTGCAACTCCTTCCCTGATAGCAATATGGCTGTCCCTACAGCACACAGACTGCAGCAGTCCGAGTAGGCACCTCACCACCATCTTCTCAACTGTACAGGGTAATAGACATTGATATGGACAGTAAAGGCCACATCCTTTCAGAGAATAATCACCCCACCTCCATTACTCTCTCTAAGTCACAGACTGACCCATCCAGCATGATCTAACATCGAAGACAGGAGCAGGAGTAGGCCATTCGAACCCTTGAGCCTGGTCTGCCATTCAATGTGATCCTGGCTGACCATCGAGTTCAATACCCTAATCCTGCTCTTCCCCAATATCCCCTCATCCCTTTAGCCTCAGAACTGTATCTACCTCCTTTTGTAAAACACAATGTTTTGGCTTCAACCACAAGCTCACCTGAAGAAACTTCCCCTCATTTCAAACCTAAAAGATTTACTGTACATCCTTAAGCTATGACTCTGGGCTCTGGACTCCACCCCATTGGGAATATCCTTCCTACATTGACCAGAGGTAGAGCGAGACAGAAAACAGTCAATCAGACCTAATTAACATGAGTCAGCTGTACCCCAGCAGCTCGGCCTCAGGCACTGGGAGGTTCAAGCCCCACAAGGATATCAACTGCAGATTAAGACCGCTGTGCAGTATTGAGGGAGTGCTGCACTGGGTGAGGTTCCAAGCTCCAGAATAGAAGTTAACCATCTGAGGAGGATGCAAACGATCCTGTGGCAGTGTTTTAAAGAATACAGGTTTACACCCTAGCATCCAAGCTTTATCCCTCATTATTTTATCTGACCGTTGTCAAATATCTCACTACGCCCGTACTGACTGCTACATCTCCAATATTGGCTACAAAGCACTTTGAGATGCGCTGAGGTTATGAAGACACAAGTATAAATGCAAAGTCTGAAAATTTTTCAACAGCTGGACAGGGAGCACAGCAGAATATTTAAACTTAGAGAGCGCCCCAGTCAAGACAGGTTCTGTGTTCACTCCAGACCTACAAACACACACTGTCCAATGAATATTCCTGGAGAACTCCAAGGAATTCTGGCCCATTAGCTTCCTCTGTGTAAACCTGCCCCCTCCCCCCCCCGCCACCTGGGGCTGAGACTGACTAACTGAGCACAGACTGGACAACAGGCCCATCAGCAGCTCCCACCCCCTTCCAGAAAGGCAGATAAAAGAGAGGTTGGGTCCCTTTGCCACAAACAAAATTAGAAAAGGCAAAATTAAAGATGTCCATCCAATGAGACACACCTCTCCGATGCCTCTGGGGAGCACCAGCTGCCTCCAAATGGGAGAATTGGTCCAAAGAGGAGAAAATAGAAGTTTGGCTTTCCCGAAAGGACCAAAGGCGAAAGTGCATGGGGAGAGGGGGAAGGATGAAGGGGAGGAATGGGGGGGAACAAAGGGGAGGGGTCAGGGAGGACAAGGTGAAGGGCGTGGAGAGGGTGGGTGAGGGAGCGGGAGTGG
>NC_057749.1:15078582-15080751 GCF_004010195.1 Chiloscyllium plagiosum
CGGGGGTAGAGAGAAGGGAAGGGGAGAGGGACTAAAGGAGAAGGGGAGAGGGTGACGGGAAAGTGAGAGAGACAGAAAGAGAACGAGGGAGAAACAAAACAGAGGGAGGGAGAAAGAAAGCAGGAGAGCGCTTGCTGAGGAATGCATTCCTTTCATTTTATTTTAATTAGCAATCTTCAAATAACCAATTAAATAATGGCAAGCACACTGCACCCACTTGGACTGGCCTGTCAAACTGATTAGTTGAACATTTAATTTTATGCTGATTAAAATGAGCAATTTACTGACACACAGCTTTTCAGTTTAGGTTCAGTGCAGATAAAAGTTAACAATGTCACATTGAGAAAATGATCAGTAAAGACAAGCTCTTGTTAATCTCAGGAATGTGAGCTCCCCTGAGTATTTAACTTGCTTAATATCTCTTATTGAAGCTTCTTATGAATATGTAGCTTCATCAGAATAAAGGATGACAATGCAGGAAAAGATTTCTGCATTTGGAGACACAGTTTGAGATCCAGTAAGCTCTCCTTCCAACAAGCACAAAATAAAATGACTTTGGGAGTTATTGACAGAGACTGATTGCAGCGGTTAGTCAGTGAGTTGAAAACAGGGCCAGATATGATGGGAGGAAAGCCCCATAGAATCACTCAGCTCATGAGTCCATACCAACCCTTCAAATGTCATCTCACACAGACACCCCCCCCCCACCCTATCCTTGTAACCCCACATTTCCCATGGCTAGCCCAAGTAGCCTGTCCATCCCTGAACATTTTGGGCAAGTTAGCTTGGTCAATCCACCTTAGCCTGCACAGTTTTGGACTGTGGGAGGAAATCCACGCAGACACAGGGAGAATGTGCAAACTCCACACAGACAGCCGCCCGAGGGTGGAAGCGATCTCTGGCGATGTGAGGCAGCGGCGCTAAGCACCGAGCCACTGTGCTGCCCAGTAGCAGGCAACTTCATAGATCAGAAGTCACAAACTCTTCCTGAAAATATTACACTTTCCACACCTCACTATCAGGTTCCTCACTTACTGGATCCAAAAACACTATGTTCTGAGCAAAATCCAATTTGCATTCACATCAATCAACACTATCTGTTTCAAACTGGCTCTCCCTGGGGAGGGTTTATGTTGCACCAAATGACAAACTTGCCTGAATGCCTGTTAATTAGGCATGAAATTGAGCCACCCAACTCTGTGCCTGAATGACTCAATAATCAAAACACAAAGGGGGCTGGAGAAACTCAGCAGGTCAGACAGCATCTATAAAGACAGAAACAGAGCTCAGAAGGGCTGAAAGGGATATGGGCCAACTGCTGGCAAATGGTACTAGAACAGTTTAGGATATCTGGTCAACATGGACCAGTTGGACTGAAGGGTCTGTTTCTGTGCTGTACATCTCTGTGACTCACCATGCCTCTGAAATGGTCAAGCAAGCCACTCCATTCAAGGGCAGCCAGGGACAGACAATAAATGCTGGCCAGCCAGAGACAGCCACATCACACAAGGCATAGAGATGTACAGCATGGAAACAGACGCTTCGGCCCAACACATCCATGCTGATCAGATATCCTAAATTAATCTACTCCTATTTACCAGCACTTGGTCCACATCCCTCTCAACCCTCTCTATTCATATAGCCATCCAGATGCATTTAAATGTTGCAACTGTACCAGCCTCCACCACTTCCTCTGGCAGCTCATTCTATAACGCACCACCCTCTGTGTGAAAAAGTTATCCCTTAGGTCCCTTTTATATCTTTCCCCTCTCACCCTAAACCTGTGCCCTCAAGTTTTGGACTCTCCTTCAGGATTATATAAACCTCAATAAGGTCACCCCTTAGCCTCCAATACTCCAGGGAAAACAGCCCCAGCCTATTCAGCTCTATAGCTCAAATCCTCCAACCCTGGCAACATCCTTGTAAATCTTTTCTGAACCCTTTCAAGTTTCACAACATCCTTCCGATAGCAGGGAGAGCAGAATCACATGCGGCTTTCCAAAAGTGGCCTAACCAATGTTCTGTACGAGTCATAGAGATGTACAGCATGGAAACAGACCCTTCGGTCCAACCTGTCCATGCCGACCAGATATCCCAGCCCAATCTAGCCCCACCTGCCAGCACCCAACCCATATCCCTCCAAACCCTTCCTATTCATATACCCATCCA
>NC_057749.1:15081436-15089483 GCF_004010195.1 Chiloscyllium plagiosum
AGATTAGATTAGATTAGATTACTTACAGTGTGGAAACAGGCCCTTCGGCCCAAGTCCACACCGACCCGCCGAAGCGCAACCCACCCAGGCCCATTCCCCTATTTCTTCAAAAAACTCAATCAAGTTTGTGGGACATGATTTCCCATGCACAAAGCCATGTTGACTATCCCGAATCAGTCCCTGTCTTTCCAAATACATGTACATCCTGTCCGTCAGGATTCCCTCCAACAACTTGCCCACCACTGAGGTCAGGCTCACTGGTCTATAGTTCCCAGGTTTGTCTTTACCACCCTTTTTCTTAAACAGTGGCACGTTTGCCAACCTCCAGTCTTCCGGCACCTCACCTGTGACTATCGATGATACAAATATCTCAGCAAGAGGCCCAGCAATCACTTCTCTAGCTTCCCACAGAGTTCTCGGGTACACCTGATCAGGTCCTGGGGATTTATCCACTTTTAACCATTTCAAGACATCCAGCACTTTCTCCTCTGTAATCTGGACATTTTGCAAGGTGTCACCATCTATTTCCCTACAATCTATATCTTCCATATTCTTTTCGTGAATAAAAATTTTCAAAAAAGGACTGAGATTGAGGGAGGCTGAGGAGCTCTGATCATGCAAATGCCAAGAAATTATTGCATATGCAGAGGCCCTCCACACCCAGGAGCTACATTAGTGGGTGACCAGAATGGTTGGAGAGTTAAACAATTAGTTTTCAATCTCCTAATTAAAAAGGGATGTGCCTTGTTTTAACTGGGTCAGTTACATCGTCACTGTCACCATTAAATCAGCTGGAGTCCCCATTAAGAGGTGGAAATGGAAGAATTCCCAGTAACCTGAAAGGTACACCATGAGAACAAATGATAAACACTTAAGCATCGCTCACATTGATAAACAAGACAGCAACAATGAAAATACAGGACAATTACCACCGGTCCATATACACTCCATCACCACCCCGGTCCGTACACTCTCCATCACCACCCCGGTCCGTACACTCTCCATCACCGCCCCGGTCCGTACACTCTCCATCACCGCCCCGGTCCGTATACTCTCCATCACCGCCCCGGTCCGTATACTCTCCATCACCGCCCCAGTCTGTATACTCTCAATCACCACCCTGGTCTGTATACTCTCAATCACCACCCTGGTCCATATACTCTCAATCACCGCCCCGG
Organism: Chiloscyllium plagiosum; assembly: GCF_004010195.1. NCBI lineage: Eukaryota > Metazoa > Chordata > Chondrichthyes > Orectolobiformes > Hemiscylliidae > Chiloscyllium > Chiloscyllium plagiosum. The sequence continues at coordinate 15,082,615 of NC_057749.1, forward strand.
TCCGTATACTCTCCATCACCGCCCCGGTCCGTATACTCTCCATCACCCGGTCCGTATATTCTCAATTATCAGTAAAGTCACATCAGGTGTCATCAGCAGTGCTACCCAGTGGCACTTACTCAACAATAACTGCTCGCTGATGCCCAGTTTGAATTCTGCCGGGGCCACTCAGCACATGTTCTCATTACAGCCTCAGTGCAAACACAGCCAGAAGAGCTGGATCCCAGAGGTGAGGTGGCAGTGGCAGTGGCTGTCCTTGACACCAAGGCTGTATCTGACCTAGTACAGCATCAAGGAACCCTAGCAAAACTGAACTCAATGGAAAATAGAGAAAACTCTCCGCTGGTGGGAGCTACATTCCTCAAGAAGACTGTTGTGATGGCTCAGTCATCTCTGCAGAAGTTCCTGAGGATAAGTGCAGATGTTCATCGATGATTGCACAAAATTAAACACCATTCGCAACTTCTCAGGTTCTGAAGCAGTCCACTTCCAAATGCAGCGAGACCTGGACAACATCCAGGTTTGACTAACAACTGACAAATAACATGTGGACCACACAAATACCAGGCAATGGCCATCTCGAACAAGGCAGAAGCTAAATACTGTGGCTACAAGAACAGGTCAGAGGCGAGGAAACTGGTAACTCCCCTCCTGACTCCCCAAAGCCTGTCCACTATCTACAAGGCACAGGTCAGGAAAGTGATGGAATATTCCTCACTTGTCTGGATAACTGCAGCTCCAATAATATTCAGGACTCTAGACACCATCCAGGCCAACGCAACCCACCTGACTAGCACTCCATCCACAAGCATCAGGCTGCCTTCATCCTTTGCAATTCAATTACCGGCACAACAGGTCCACAGCAGACACCATCTCCCTTGCCCTAGACTCAGCCCTCGAACATCTGGATAACAAGGACACCTACATATGGATACGGATTTCAGTAAGATATTTGATAAGGTTTGCCACAGTGGGCTATTGCACAAAACACGGAGGCATGGGATTGAGGGTGATTTAGCGGTTTCGATCAAAAATTGGCTAGCTGTAAGACGACAGAGGGTGGTGGTTGATGGGAAATGTTCATCCTGGAGTTCAGTTACTAGTGGTGTAACTCAAGGATCTGGTTTGGGGTCACTGCTGTTTGTCATTTTTATAAATGACCTGGATGAGGGTGTAGAAGGATGGGTTAGTAAATTTGTGGATGACACTAAGGTTGGTGGAGTTGTGGACAGTGCTGAAGGATGTTGCAGGTTACAGAGGGACATAGATAAGCTGCAGAGCTGAGCTGAGAGGTGGCAAGTGGAGTTTAATGCGGACAAATGTGAGGTGATTCACTTTGGAAGGAGTAACAAGAATGTAAAGTACTGGGTTAATGCTAAGATTCTTGTAGATGAACAGAGAGATCTTGGTGTACATGTACATAGATCCCTGAAAGTTGGCACCCAGGTTGACAGGGTTGTTAAGAAGGCATACAGCGCATTAGTTTTTATTGATAGACGGATTGAGTTTCAAAGCCAAAAGGTCATGCTGCAGCTGTACAAAAGTCTGGTGCAGCCACATTTGGAGTATTGCATACAGTTCTGGTCACTGCATTATAGGAAGGATGTGGAAGCTTTGGAAAGAGATCAGAAGAGATTTACCAGGATGTTGCCTGGTATGGAGGAAAGGCTGAGGGACTTGAGGCTGTTTTCGTTAGAGAGAAGAAGTTTGAGAGGTGACTTAATTGAGACATATCAGATAATCAGAGGGTTAGATAGGGTGGACAGTGAGAGCCTTTTTCCTCATACGGTGATGGCTAGCACGAGGGAACAGAGCTTTAAATTGAGGGGTGATAGTTATAGGACAGATGGCAGAGGTAATTTCTTTACTCGGAGAGTAGTAGGGGTGCACTGCCTGCAACAGTAGTAGACTCGCCAACTTTAAGGGGATCTAAATGGGCATTGGATAAACACATGGATGAGAATGGAATGGTGCAGGTTGGATAGGCTTCAGATTGGTTACACAGGTCGGCACATCATTGAGGGCCGAAGGGCCTGCACTGAGCTGTAAAGTTCTATGTTCTAGGTCAGTCTCCAAACTATTGACTACAGCTCCACCTTCAACACCATAATTCCAAACAAACTAAACTCCGAGGCCTAGATCTCAGCTCCCCGACCCACAAACTGTAATCAATCAGTAAGGACAGGCGACAACACCTCCTCCACAATAATCCTCAACAGCGGTGGCCTGCAAGCCTGTGTACTCAGTCCCCTACCATACTCCTTCTACACTCATGACTGTGTGGCCTAATTCCACATCAACTCCATTTACAAGTTTGCTGACAAAACGACTGCTGTAGATCAAATCTCAAACAACAATGTAACAGAGTACAGGAAAGAAACAGAGTGCATGGTGTAGAAACTACAATCTCAGCATCAACGTCAGCGAAACGAAGGAGCTGGTCAGTGACGTCAGGCTTGATCAATGGTGCTGAGGTGGAGATGGTCAAGATCACCAAGTTCCTGGGAGTGGCAACCACCAACAATCTGTCCTGGTCCACCCACAGTGACACTATGGTCAAGAAATCACAACAATGTCTCCACTTCTTCAAGAGGCTAAGGAAATTCAGCATGTCCACAGGGCTCTTACCAACTTTTATGGGTGCAACATAGAAAGCATTGTATCCAGATGCATCACAGTTGTGCTGGGGCAACTGCTCTGCCCAAGACTATGAGAAACTACAGAGTTGTGAACACAGGCTGGTCCATCAACACAAACCAGCCTCCCATCCGCTGACACTTCCCGCTGCATTGAGAAAGCAATCAACATGATCAAACACAGTCTTCTGTCAGGCAGAAGATATATCAACAGATTCAAGAACAGCTCCTTCCCCGCTGTTATCAGACTTGTGAATGGACCTCTCCAACGTTAATTCTGATCTCAATCTCTCTCTCTCTCTGCGCCTTCTCAGTGACTGTAACACTGTGTTTTGCACTCTGTTCTGTACTATCTCCCTGTACAGCACGTAATTCACCATTGTTCACAGTATCTTGGCATATGGAACAACCATAAATCAAACCAAATCAAATCGTCCCATCACTGATACAACAGTGTGTACCATCTATAAGACACACTGCTGCAATGCACCATGGCTGCTTAGACAACTTCATACAAACTTGCAACTTGATAGGAAAGAGAGAGCAGATACAGGGAACCCCACCTCCTACAAATTCCCCTCTGAGCAACCTCACCATTCTTCCTAGGAAATATACTGTTGTTCCCTCGGTGTCACTTGGTCAATATTCTATAATTCTCTCCCTATGGGCATTGTGGGTCTATCTACAGCACATGGACTGCGGCGGTTCACCCCCACCTTCTCAGGGGGCAACTAGGGACGGGGCAATAAATGCCAGTAAAGCCAATGATACTCACATCCTGGGAATGAATTTAAAAAAAAAAGGAATGTTATTCATTCCCCAAATGTCACCCAGGGCAGGGTACTGGGTTTGGGAGGGAGCGACACTGATCCCCAGAGATCCAGCTTTTCACTGGTCACCATGTGCATGCCAATAGTTCAGCCTCCTGTTTGCTCTCATAATCAGGAGGCCATTCAGCCCCTCCAGCTCTACCGTCACTCAGTCAGGTCATGGCTGATCTATGCCACGAATCTTTTTACTTGGCTTTATTGCACAGGCCTCAGGCCTCGTCCCCAGTGCACAATTAACTTCTCAGTCCGAACTCAGTTTAGGCATCAACGCGCCTGAGTATCGCTTGGCAACCAGATTGGGAATGGAAGCAACAAGTAAAAGGCAGATGCAACACACAAGTGTTCTTAACACGAAAACTTTAGGAATCCAAATTGGTCACATTCCATCCAGGCAGCAGAAGAACACATTCGCCCCCGAGGAAGGCATCTGGAGCTGATTCACTCAAATGCTTCCAGGCATTGAAGGGTCAGTTTCTAGGTTGCATGATATTGGCTTGTATCCACTTGAGTTTAAAAGTTTAACGGATGAAATAATTGGTTTTTAAACATGATCAAGGAAGTGGATACAGAGAAATTAATTCTGCTCCCTTGTTTCAGAGAGGGGTTTTACAGTTACACCTCATCCACTTAGGAACGAAATGAAGACAGACCTTTTTAACATGGGGTCTCCGTTAAAGACCAAAGGGAGGACTCTGTTTCTCTGCCAGAGGATTGAGTGTCGTTGGAACTCTCCTCCCCAGAGAGAAGTGCAGGTAGGGATAATTGAATAAAGACAGCTTCTTGCACAAGTCTAAGTAAACCACCCAAAGGTTCCCTGTAAAGTCACAGCGCACCTAGTTCTCTCCTGCAAACTGATGGAGCCCAGACTGAACCCCCTCAAAACATAGCAGGGAGATCGCCAAATGCTTTTGTACTTCAAAAGGCAAGGGCCAGGCATTGCATTCCAGATGCAATTCAATTGGACAAGCTGCCAGGCTTGAAGCCAAACATATTTTATTCCTACAACATAGAATTCGTAGAATCTGCTACAGGCCATTCAGCCCATTGAATCCACACTTATCCTCTGAAGGGTCACTCTCCCCACCCCACCCAAAACTGGGAACACACTCTCCCCCCACAAACATACTCCCCTCCCCACTCCCCAACCAGGAACACACTCTTCTCCACCCCCCGCCTCCTCCCACCGGGAACATACTCACCTCCCCCCTTCCCGGGGGGAGGCTGTAATCGCTGCTTACTCTCCCCTGAAGCAGCATTCGGGGGGAGGCTGTAATCGCTGCTTACTCTCCCCTGAAGCAGCATTCGGGGGGAGGCTGTAATCGCTGCTTACTCTCCCCTGAAGCAGCATTCGGGGGGAGGCTGTAATCGCTGCTTACTCTCCCCTGAAGCAGCATTCGGGGGGAGGCTGTAATCGCTGCTTACTCTCCCCTGAAGCAGCATTCGGGGGGAGGCTGTAATCGCTGCTTACTCTCCCCTGAAGCAGCATTCGGGGGGAGGCTGTAATCGCTGCTTACTCTCCCCTGAAGCAGCATTCGGGGGGAGGCTGTAATCGCTGCTTACTCTCCCCTGAAGCAGCATTCGGGGGGAGGCTGTAATCGCTGCTTACTCTCCCCTGAAGCAGCATTCGGGGGGAGGCTGTAATCGCTGCTTACTCTCCCCTGAAGCAGCATTCGGGGGGAGGCTGTAATCGCTGCTTACTCTCCCCTGAAGCAGCATTCGGGGGGAGGCTGTAATCGCTGCTTACTCTCCCCTGAAGCAGCATTCGGGGGGAGGCTGTAATCGCTGCTTACTCTCCCCTGAAGCAGCATTCGGGGGGAGGCTGTAATCGCTGCTTACTCTCCCCTGAAGCAGCATTCGGGGGGAGGCTGTAATCGCTGCTTACTCTCCCCTGAAGCAGCATTCGGGGGGAGGCTGTAATCGCTGCTTACTCTCCCCTGAAGCAGCATTCGGGGGGAGGCTGTAATCGCTGCTTACTCTCCCCTGAAGCAGCATTCGGGGGGAGGCTGTAATCGCTGCTTACTCTCCCCTGAAGCAGCATTCGGGGGGAGGCTGTAATCGCTCTTACTCTCCCCTGAAGCAGCATTCGGGGGGAGGCTGTAATCACTGCTTACTCTCCCCTGAAGCAGCATTCGGGGGGAGGCTGTAATCGCTGCTTAAACACAAGGCGCGCCTTCTCCCTCACACAGACTCCAAGCCCCTGTTTCGCTCAACAGCACATTGCTCAGATTTTAGTCACATTTGGAAAATGTCAGGGGACTATGAACTGGCACCAAACACTAACATGTTTTTTTCAGATAGGTAAATTAAAGGGAGGAGCTGCTACAGGTCGCATTGCTCTGCTGTGTGATTGTTGACCCAGTGCAGGATATGAATGTATTCCAACACTGTCTAACTTGACTAAGGACTTCAATCCCTCTCTCAGCACGGACATCCTGTATTGGCAGAAAACACACAGGAGTCATTGGCACAAGCAGCGTCTCAGTCAAGTGCTTTAAATCCTTCTAGCAAGTCCGCAACCCAAGAACACACTTAACTGAAATAAAAGCAAAAGGCTGCAGATGCTCAAGTTCTGAAATACAAATGACAAGTGCTGGAGAAACTCAGCAGGTCTGGTCACGTCTGTGCAGGGAGAAATAGATGTGATGTCCGAACTTTTCGTCAGAACTGAAGAGTCAGACTGAACATGAAACGTTGACTCTGTTTCTCCCTCCACAGTGCTGCCAGACCTGCTGAGTTCCACCAGCAACATTCGCTTTTGTTTCACACTGAACTACACAGCCAGGGTAACAAAAATACTGTCAGTGTTGCCCCTGTAGCTAATGTCAAGCCCCTCACAATCACTAGTCCCCACCGTTAATGACAAAAGTGCACATCCTCTCAACTGGGGATAATTGTATTAAATGGAGAAGTCTTGTCAGGACCCATTGACCCCAGGCCACACAAAAGATGCAAACTTCAGTGAGACTCCTTTGAGTAAACTTGCTTGGCCGCTGAACCGACCTGGGCCTTGTTTGATCCATGGGAGGGAGGGGTGGGTGGGGGAATTTGAGAAAAATGTGCTCCAAAGCAAACTGCTGGAGGGAACTGAGCCATGATTCCAGCCATGCACGGGATTGGTTACTCTCACACACTGGATCCGTGCCCCGCGCTCTCCAAGCACACAGACACACACACACGATTCATCTTTCTTTCACAAGGATCCGTCACACACCCAGGATTCATCAGTCTGTCAGTCTCTCTCTTACACACCTCCCCCCCACACACACCCACACACACACACACACCCACACACAGAAGATCGGTCCGTCTTGCTCTCTTACACAAGATCTGACCCCCTCTCTCTCTGTCACACAGGATCTGTCCGCCTGTCTCTCTCTCTACCTGTCTCACACAGCATCTGTCC
>NC_057749.1:15090348-15120832 GCF_004010195.1 Chiloscyllium plagiosum
TCTCTCTCTCCCTCTCACACAGGATCTGTCCGTCTCTCTCTCTCCCTCTCACACAGGATCTGTCCGTCTCTCTCTCTCCCTCTCACACAGGATCTGTCCGTCTCTCTCTCTCCCTCTCACACAGGATCTGTCCGTCTCTCTCTCTCCCTCTCACACAGGATCTGTCCGTCTCTCTCTCTCCCTCTCACACAGGATCTGTCTCTCTCTCTCTCTCCCTCTCACACAGGATCTGTCCGTCTCTCTCTCTCCCTCTCACACAGGATCTCTCTGTCACATCCTGCTTCTGAAAAGCTCAGCTTTAACTCGTCTGTTAAGTTTCCAGGATTGAGCCAGCGCGAAGTAGCCTCAGCGCCAACAGGTTCAGGAGCTGCTGAGCAGTCACTCACTCAACCGTGAACACTTGTGAGTCATTAAGGTGAAGGTTTGCGCTGCCTGGTACCTAATATCCTTGGGTAAGACAGAGGTGAGAGTCTGTGTCAATGTTAGCAGCAAGATACAGGAGCAGAGAGCAGTCGGAGAACAAACTGAGAATTGTCATAAAGACGAGACTTAACATGTCCCTAGATCCCAAATCATCAACTTGGGCATTATAAACAACAACAACAAAGACAGAAGCTGCTGGAAAAGCTCAGCAGGTCTGGCAGCATCTGTGAAGAGAAATCAGAGTTAACCTTTTGGGTTGAGTGACCCTTCATCAGAGCTCTGTGTTCCGAGGAAGGGTCACTGGACCAAAAATGTTAACTCTGATTTCTCTCCACAGATGTTGCCAGACCTGCTGAGCTTCTCCAGCAAATTCTACTTTTGTTTCTGATTGACAGCATCTGCAGTTAAGTCGGTTTTTGCCTTGGTCAGTACGTTGCAGTGAGTGCATTCTTTTCCTGAGAGACGCTCATCCACATTTCCTTAAAGGTCAGCCCCGAATAAATGCACACAGGTCTCAAACCTGACAACCAGGACTGAGCTCCCACAACCCACTGCACAGCAACCTGTGGGACTCTGTGCTCAGGTGACATGACCAGGCTAGCCGCAGGAAAACAGCTTCAGAAACACATGTACTCTAGACTACTCCCCGACATCACCACCACCCCATCCCCACCAGCCCTCTCAGGGATAGGGTCTTTACTTCCCAACTTGCCACGTCAAGCTCCCGATGTGAGCTACTTCTTCCACCCACAGAGCTGACACATCTTGACCAAACATCCTCTGGCACAACGGGGAGACATTCTGCGAAATTCTCTCATTTCCTTGCACTGAAACCTCAGGATATTTTTCCTTCTTTATTCATTCACAGCATGAGGGCATCACTGTCTAAGCCAGCATTTATTGCCCATCCCTAATTGCCCATTGCTGTGGGTCTGCAGTCACATGTAGGCCAGACCAGGTAAGGATGGCTGTTTCCTTCCCTAAAGGGCATTAGTGAAACAGATGGGTTTTCCCAACCATCGACAATGGTTTCATGGTTATCATTAGATGGTGGCTCAGTTGTTAGCACTGCTGCCTCACAGCGCCAGGGACCCAGGTTCGATTCCACCCTTGGGCAACTGTCTGTGTGGAGTTTGCACATTCTCCCAGTGTCTGCGTGGGTTTCCTCCGGGTGCTCCGGTTTCCTCCCACAATCCAAAGATGTGCAGGTCAGGTGAACTGGTCATACTAAATTGTCCATAGTGTTCAGAGATGTGTAGTTTAGGTGCATTAGTCAGGGGTAAATATAGAGTAATAGGGCAGGGGAATGAATCTTTGGAGGGTCAGTGTGGACTTGTTGGGCCAAAGGGCCTATTTCCACACTGTAGGGATTCTATGATTAGACTGCTAATTCCAGATTTTTCAAATTGAATTCAAACTCCACCATCTGACATGGCGGTATTCGAACCTGGGTCCCCAGAGAGTGTCTGGGTTAACAGTCCAGCAATAACACCACTAAGCCATCTGCCTCCCCTCTTCCCCAAATCCTGTACTGGAACTGTTTACCGCGACGTGGGAAAGGAGACTGAAGGATCGCTGTACACATGGCTTGTTACCCAGGCGCGGGCAACTTACCTCGGCATGAAGATGGAGTTGTGCAGGAAGTTCTCAAACGACTTCTGAAACATGACTTCCTCTGCCTCTGCCTTCAGCTCGTCTGGGGATTTCGGACAGGTACAGCACTGCCCGTGCTCCGTTTTCCCAGACTGCTTGGAGTCGGCATCGCCCTCCCCCTCCAAATCGATGGCCCCAGTTGCTGAGATTCTGGTGGGCAGCTTCATACCTGGAAGAAAATGGCAGGTGTAGAGAGAGCGCCGTTCACACTATGCTGAGACATCAGACACTTCAAGCAAACAAACTTCACCGCCCTCCTTTAACTTTCCTTCTGCCGGACTCTGGGGTCTTTCAATGCCTTTCCCGTGGAAACCCATACCCTTCCTAATGGGTCTACCTACACCAGCTCAAGGAGATGGCTCCCATCACCTTCTCCAGGGCTATTAGGGACAGGCAATCAATGCTAGACCAGCCAGTGATGCCCACCCCCTCCACAAATGAGCAAAAGCAAAATCAGAATTTTTTAAAACTTCTTTCACAGGATGTGGGCATCACTGGCAAGGGGCAGCCCTAACTGCCCTCAAACTGAGTGACTTGCAGTTAAAGGTCAACCTCATCGCTGGAGTCACCTTTGGCCAGATCCAGTAAGGATGGCAGATTCCCCTGCCATCAAGGACTTTAGTGAACAATCGATGATAGCTTCACGGTCACCACAGGGGGGTTGGTTTGCTCAGTTGTTTGGTCAGCTGGTTTGTTTGAGAGGGTCCAACAGCGAGCACTCAATTCCCGCTCCAGCTGAGGTTTATCATGAAGGACTCTTCTTCTCAATCTTCCCCCTTGCCCGAGGTGCAGTGACCTTCAGGTTAAACTACCACCAGTTGTCTCTCACGAATAAGAGTAGCCCCATGGTGTGGTAGGTCTATGGGCACCATTGATGAAACTACCTTTAGGTTTCAGATTTATTCATTGAGGCCTGGTTCCCAGGACATGAACCTGGCTCTCTGGGTTACCTGTCCAGTGACACTCCCACTGCCGCACTGGCTCTCTGTTCCTCAGCAAAAAAAAAAGTCACGAGAAAATCGAGGATCAAAAAAACCTCTCAAGATTCTGATTGAGCAAACAGAACAGAAACCAACTGCACTGGTCACTGAGTCACTATCAGAAGACAGAGATTCCAAATTGGTATTGAAGGAGCACAGACTGAGGTTGGGAGAAATCTCACTACATATTCTAGCAGAGAAGCAGATCCAATATGTTAAAACGGAAACTGTTAATGATGTTAAAAAGAAAAAGATCTGGAAAATGGCACTGGGGTTAGATAGCACTATCAGAGAGTCAGTACAGACCTGAGGAATGAATGGTCCCCAGCAACGTTGTGAAACGTTCCCTGACTTTCTCCCTGACTCAGTATCCTTTGCAATGTGAAGCTGCCACCAGCGAGCCCAGTGTGTCCCTCCTGCCCTCCCTCCCCTTGGGCTCAGTTACCTTTGTGGCAGTAGTCATGCTTATAGAGCTCGGTGTCCTCTGGCTGCTGCTGCCAACGCACCAGGTAGTAGGTGATGTTACCGTTTGAAAAGGCAGGGGGCTTCCACCTTACGACCAGCTGAGATGAGGAGTTAGACATAGACAGCACATCGAGGGGGACTGAAGGCACTGGGGTGACAGAAAAGAAAACCATTAGAATACCATTAGACACCGTCACCACTGCCTGGTGGTACTAGGCCAGAGGTGATTGAGGTACATTATTGCCACCCAGTTCTCCTTTCTGGATTGTCTTTTTTCAAATCAACAGTTCAGAGATGTTATGACACCGCTCCAGAGAGGTCGGTCTGGAACCCAACTCTATGATTTCCCTGGGAGCTGCGTGGCGTTCTACATATCGCCCACCCTGAAGCCTTACTGACCTTCTCACAATCTGAGGGAGCTGTGCCCCTGTCACACTACGCTGTGCAAACAAGGGGCACCCGTAAGTCAGCCATGGTGTGGGTGATAGGGTTCACTTCCCTGAAGGACATCGCAGAACCACTGAGGCCCACATGGTGCATGAAGACCAGCACAGCCCAGTTGGGCTGAAGGGCCTGTCTTTGTAATTTGGAACTAATGCAACCCACTGGGCTCCGTTACAAAATTCAGACCCTGCCTTTTCTCGGAGTGTGGTCCACAGGTTCCTAACTTCATTGAATTCAATTCAACAATTTCCAACATGGCGAGATAGCCATTTCTGCTGCCAGTCTTCTGGAACCACAACCTGTCTACAACGACAACCAGGACTCTCAGAGGGGTAAATGGTGAAGCTTATTTGGAGGAGATTGCAGGTATATGACCCAAAGACTGGTACCTGAGGCATTTGTCTTCATGTAGATGATCTCACTCTTTGCCCCATGGTTGCGGCCATCTTCTGAGGTGGCGAGTGTGATTGCCTTCACAAAAATGGCGTACTGTGTCCAGGGCTTCAGATTTGTCAAATACACCCCAGGCTCTTGGGTCTTGCTCTGGGGAAGGTCAACGTCAACCATGCTCCAGCTGTTGGAGCCACATGCGTCTTGGCCATCATACTCTGTCAAATTTTGAAAGGGTCTTGAGGGGAAAGGAAACATAAATGGAATTATCACACAGAGAACATGCATTAATGAAACACAGCCAAGATCCCAACATATCTTTGTTGCTTTTTCCTTCCTGAATTCCATTAGCAGGTCCAAGGTTACAGGGTAAGTCTCCTCTGTCACACATTACAAGTGCCCTGTAGATAGACAGTCTGCTGCTCTAAATGTCGGCGCCCTTGACTCTCCAGGACAGGGACATAGCAAGCACCAAGATGTCTCATTTCTGTTCATCTTCCATTGACTTCGACTGGAAGTCAGTACATCGTACAGGTCACTGGTGAAGCCAGTTTTGGAATACTGCATTCAATTCTGGTCTCCCTGCTATAGGAAAGATGTTGTTAAACTTGAAAGTGGAATGGCCACTGTCACATAAGTTACGACCACTTGCCTGAGCTGGGGAAGGGATATTGGCTTAATGGAGAGGGAATGGTTCACAACGGCTGGGAACTGATTTTATTTTTTCACGGGATGGAAGAGTCATTGACTAGGCCACCGCTTACTGCCGATCCCTAACTGTCTTCATCAAGCCACCTTCTTGAACCGCTGTCCTCCATGCAGTGTTGATCAAGTCAATGCTGTTAAGAAAGGAGCTCCTGTTTCAGGAAGGGTCAATATATTTCCAAGTCAGCGTGGCGAGTGGCTCACACGACAGGAAGGATGTGGTGTTCCCCTGTATCTGCTGCCCTTGTCCTTGGAGTGCTGCATACAATTGTGGTTGCCCTGCTGTAGCAAGGTTGTTATTAAACTAGAAAAGGTGCAAAACAGATTTACAGAGGAACCTCGATTATCCGAATGAGATGGGTGGGCACTATTTCGATCGGATAACTCATTATTCGGTTAATTGATTTCCTTTGGGGCTTGGAGTTTTCTATGAAGTCTGCTCCCAGTTCAGGAGACTAGTCAGCAGCACACTGTGCACGGGCCCCTGACCCCCCAACCCCGTGTGTGTGTGTGTGTGTCTGTGTGTGTGTGTGTGTGTGTCTGTGTGTGTGTCTGTCTGTCTGTCTGTCTGTCTGTGTGTGTGTGTGTCTGTGTCTGTGTGTGTGTGTCTGTCTCTGTCTGTGTGTGTGTGTGCCAGGAGGGCAGGAGGTCAGTCATTTAGACACGGTGCTTGGACTGTCCAGGACTGTTCTCGGCAGCATCTCAGTGAGCCGAGTTTGTTTTTAATCATTGTACCTGTAGGCTGGGATCTTTTTTCCCTGGAGCGTTGGCGGCTGAGGGGTGACCTTATCGAGGTTTATAAAATCATGAGGGGCATAGATAGGGTAAATAGACAAGGTCTTGTCCCCAGGGGAGAACAGTCCAAAACTAGAGGGCACAAGTTTAAAGTGAGAGGGGAAAGATATAAAAGGGACCTAAGGGGCACCTTTTTCACAAAGAGGGTGGTACGTGTATGAAATGAGCTGCTGGAGGAAGTAGTAGAGGTGAGTAAAGTTACAATATCTAACAGACATTTGGACAGGTACATAGATAGGAAAGGTTTAGAGGGATATGGGCCAAACACAAGCAAGTGGGACTAGTTTGGCTCAGAAAACCTGGCAGGCATGGATGAGTCGGGCCAAAGGGCGTGTATCTGTGCTGTGTACCTCTATGACCCGAAGTCTCAGGGTTGGTGAAGACAGCACAATGTGTAGCTGCAGTGCATCATGCTGCACCCCGCTGTGGGGTAGGGGTGGGGGTGGGGTGCTGATGGGATCAGTGGGCTGCTTTACCAGTGGGCTGGATGGTGACCAGTTTTCTGTTCGTGAGTGTTGCTGGAGTTGCACCCATTCAGGCCATTGGGGAGGAATCCAACGCTACCCCCATCTCCCCGGTTCTCCCCCCCCCCGCCCACAACACAGCATCTCCACCCTCTCAGAAGCTCAAATGTGACAACACTTATCAAACACAATATGGGAATTACCCCTCAATTTTCTTCCAAACTTTGTGTCTGGACAGTAGAAGACCAGAGCCGTGCACATTTAAGATGCCAAGGCTACAGGCTAAATTCCAGAAAATGGGATTGGAATAGTTGCGGGGTTGTTTCCGACCAGCACAGACTCAATGAGCTGAAGGGCTTTTTTCTGTGTTTAAAGACCTGTCTGACTGAATGACTAAGCACTGCATCACCTGCCAAGCCCAGCTTTGACATCAAACACATACATGCAGCCGCAGCCAATCACCAGAGACTTACGCCTCCTTGTAGTAGACAATAAAGCTGATGAGGTCCCTGTAATCTGGAGGCCGATATCGCTCCCATTTCAGTAGTATCCTGTTTTTTGCTGTGGAATTGGCCGTGAACTTCAAGATGTGACTTTCACCTAGGTAACAAAAACAAAACAAAGATAAGTTTGTAAATGACAATTTGCACAGACCTCCGGGGCTCTGGCACCAATGTCCTGCAATCGTATAGAAATTTCTAGAATCCACTGCCAATAAGGCTGGCAGAAGTAGTTTCACTAACTAGGTCCAAAGCGGAACCGAACTAAACTAATTGCATGTGCAGGAGCGAGAACAAGACTAACTGAATTGCTTCATCAAGAATGGATATGGCTATGATAGGCTGAATGGCCTCTTCCTGCTTGCTATAGTTTAGTGTCGGTAAATATGGAATTGCACTGTCACTTGCATTTTTCATAATGAAAAGACCTCTCCTCCTCACGGAAACAGTTTCCTGAACCCGCCACACGTTTGGGGGGGTGGGTGGGAGCTGGGTTAGAGGCAAATGAATCAGGGGATCGTGGATCAGAGGAAAACTTTGACCTCTGATCCAGCTCTCCGACATCGCGTCATTATTATGGACCAATACCATCTGGAATAACAAGGAGTTCTGTTCCTCGGCGAAATTATATTTTCTTTTTAAACATTCAAGCATTTATGGGCATCGTTAGCTCGGCCCACATTTATTGCCCATCCCCAACTGACCAGAGAGAACTTCAGAGTCAACCACATTGCTGTGGGTCTGGAGTCACATGTAGGCCAGACTGGGTATACACGGGCAGCTTCCTTCCCTAAAGGGGATGAGTGAACCAGATGGTCTTATCTGACAATGGTTTCAAGGTCATCACCGGACTTGTAATTCAAGAAACTTTTATTGAATTCAAATTCCATCATCTACTGTGGTGGGATTTGAACCCAGGTCCCCACATTATCTGGGTCTCTGAATTAATAATCTAGAGACGATAATACCATGAGATCATCAACTTGGCGAAACTTGGTCCAAGCAACTGAAATAATCTCTCAAACAGACCTCACTCTACCAACATAATCTTCTAGTGTTCCCTCTCTCAGGCACAGAAAAACGAAGAGGAGGTTACAGACACAAAACTTTGGGGCAGTATCTTTGATTCTCGTTGTGGAATTGAAGCAGATTAACCAGAAGACCAGTCCACACCATCCACTAGCCCACAACGGGGCTCAGTATCCCTTGTTCTGGGGGTGGGAGGGGGTCTCTGCCCACACTTACAGTCTAGTGATCAGGATCTCCTAACATTTGCCACTGGGCTTACAGACAAAAGAAAGGCGTAGACTCAAATAAGGAGGATAACTGAGAGCAACACCTTCACATAAGGTGGGAGAAGGGAGTTTGACCATAACAGCCCCCAACCCGCCCAGCAACCACCTCACCGCACCCTTCGAGTCAGTAGCCAGCTCCAGTGAACTCACAGGACGCTCTGTCTCCATTAGTCCTCTGCTCCATATCTGCATTGCCCTGTCGCCCTTTCACACCAGCCACCTCCACCATGCGGTAAATCTCAGATACGCAGAGCTTGGGGTTGAAGGCGAAGTAGATTTTCCCCTGTTTGATGGTGAGGTTGTGACGGCTCCAGTCCCACAGCTGCTGAAGGTTCTGGTTGTCCAACACGTAGAAAGAATAGTTCCTGCTCATTTCAACAAGACAAAGCTGGTGAGTAAAACACATGTCCATTTGGAAAGGGAGCTGCGTTAAAGAGTGCAGCAAAGGTGCAGTAATATTTAGACACAGAAGTGTTCTCTCTGCACTCAACAATGTATTGTAAAGGAGTCACCTTCTAGGCAGCAGTGTCTATATACCAGCCACTTACCAATCAGCATGATGGTAACATTTTGGGAGCTCTGTACCATGTCGTGCTACATTGGGGATGAAGATAGTCCTGAATCAGCAGCCTCCAACAGTGTTCAGCTATGGGGTCATCTAGGGTTCAGCAAGGTAACACTCCCGCCCTGGGGGGTCGAGAGCTCACTCCAGAGACTTGAGCACAAAGTCCAGGCTGACGCTCCAGAGTCAGAACCACGGGAGCACCATACTGTCGGAGGGTCAGCGCTGAGGGTGGGGCAACTTTTTCCACACAGGGGGTGGTGCATGTATGGAATGAGCTGCCAGAGAAAGTGGAGGAGGCTGGTACAGTTACAACATTTAGAAGGCATTTGGACAGGTACATGAATAGGAAAGGTTTAGCTGGCTATGGGCCAAACCCAAGCAAGCGGCACTAGTTTAGTTTGGGAAACTTGGATGAGTTGGACCGAAGGGCCTGTTCCCTTCCTCTATAACTCTATAAAAGAGGGGAAGACTCCAAAGCTGGTTGGAAACACACCTGAGAGCACGTCCACCACGTTTATTGCAAACACATCGGGTCTCCAAGAAATAGAGTGGAAGGGCCGGTGTGGCTTTGGGGTGGGGATCACTCTATACAGCCCTGCGGGAACACCTTTGAATGGACTGTGGTCTCTTATCACATACTCAAACAAACTCTAACAAGGCTTTCTCGAAGAGCTATTCCCAGCACATGTTTTGTTTCCTCGCCCAGACCAGTATAGCTCTGTGACCACTGGGCTGTGTCAGTAAGACACATGATACCAAGCAATTCACAACAAACTGGATGGATAGTCAGGCCAACGTGACCTTTCCCATGACCCCACTGCTTGAAGTCAAAGGCCTCCCTGTACGAAGTTCCTCGTCTGCTTCCGAGTTTAAAGAACTACCCCTTCAGCAATTAGTGCTTTCACCATCTAAAACCGTGCGTTAATTTTGGACACAGGTTAGTTTTAGGGAGGAAAGAAAGGGAGACATTTAATTACCCTGCTTTGTGAAGTTACAGAAATATTTGTACTTCTCCGTATTTAACCTATTCCCAGCTCTGGATTTGCTTATCCATGCCTGTCCTTTACTAGGCAATTTTATTTGTGTTTTCTGAATGTTATCTTGAACTTATATCGTACCAGATCCAGCTCTGTAAGACACAGCAGCAGGGGGAGAACATTCAGCCCATGAGTCTGCTCCGCCATTCAAAGAGAACAGAGCTGATCTAATAACGATCAAAACTTCTCTTGAAATCTTTTACAATCAATAGATTACTTTTGAACGAGACAGACAGAAGGCGGCCATTCAGCCCCTCATAAACCTGTTCTGCTATTCAGTTAGACTGTAGTTGCTTTGTACCCTAATGCCATCTATTCCATGCTATTCCTGGTGGGAGAGACTGGAACGAGGGGAGAGTTCAAAGGCAAGGTGTCTTGTACTTCAGGTGAAGATGAGGGGAATTCTATTCTCTCCAGAGGTTCAGGGCCCTCAGAAATCTCTTCTGCTGACAGCAGTGGAGGGAGAGTCACTGAACGAGTATAAGGCTGAGGTAGATCGTCTCCTGAGAAACAATGGAGTCAGAGTGTTTCCGAGGGGAGGCGAGAACTTGGGAGTTGATCAGCCATGATATTACGGAGGGCCAGAACAGGTTCAGAGGGCGGAATGGCCTGCTCCTAATTTGCATCTACCTTCAAGAACCTTAGTACCTTTGCCAAAAAATAAAACATTATTTTCGGATCGAGAAATATTCAATTTCTTTTCTTGAACAGCAGAGCCTTTTGGATGGAAGTGTTCCGGGCTTCTGCAGTGTGTGGAAAACTGCTCCGTGCCATCACCCCTGACTGCCCCAGCTCCGGACTGGGACATGACTCGCACTTTCCAGCCTCCCTCACCCCACACCGTGTCCTTATAGAGAAGCCAGTTTCTCTCTCCATTGCCAAAACCCTTCGATGGATCAGAAACACCTCAATCAGACTGCTCCTTAATTTGCAACACTCAGTGCGTATCAGGTGTCCGGCAATGGGGCGGATTGCTAAAGATTAAACCCCACCAATGCGGGAAAATGGTTTTGAGGTGACAGTTCAGCCGCAAACCTGCTCGAATGGCAGGGCAGGCTAGAGGGGCCGAGTGGCGTACTCCTGATCCTCTTCCCTACCCTCCTCATAATAATAACCCCTGCATTATTCTGAAGGTATACAGACAAACAGAGTCACCAAGCTGCAGAGAGGAAAGGTCTGCACACAGCGGTGTGATAAAATGACCAAACCACCAAGCATTGGGTGAGATGTTTGAGGGATACATGATGACTACAAGGTGAATACTGAAAGGGCAGAGGAACTACTGGCCGGGGGCTTTGGAGAATGGTTCATGCTTTACCTTAGGGACCCAGTCAAGGTCACTGCAGCAGGTAGTGCTATGCTAAGACTACAATGGTGGTTATTAAAATTCACTGCTAAATGAGCTGAAAACATTCAGGTGCCAAACAGGTTGAGCACTGGACAGCTCTATTTGCATTACAATGGCACGCAAGGTGATAGTCTGATCAAATCACGTTAGTTTCGGTCACATTGCTAGAGGGATACATGTTGACTAAGACTTAAAAGTTAAAGTGTCACACAGCACTGAAACAGACCCTTCGGCCCAACCCGTCCATGCTGACCAGATATCCCAACCCAATCTAGTCCCACCTTCCAGCACCCGGCCCATATCCTTCCAAACCCTTCTTATTCATATACCCATCCAGATGCCTTTTAACTGCTGTAATTGTACCAGCCTCCACCACTTCCATACATGTACCACCCTCTGCATGAAAATGTTACCCCTTAGGTCATTTTTAAATCTTTCCCCTCTCATCTTAAACCTATGCCCTCTAGTTTTGGACTCCCCCACCCTAGAGAAAAGACTTTGTCTATTTATCCTATCCATATCCCTAATGATTTTATAAACCTCTGTAAGGTCACCCCTCAGCCTCCGACGCTCCAGGGAAAACAGCCCCAGCCTATTCAGCCTCTCCCTACAGCTCAAACCCTCTAGCCCAGGCAACAGCCTTGTAAATCTTTGCCGAACCCTTTCGCGTTTCACAACATCTTGCCTACAGGAAGGAGGCCAGAATTCCTCAAACTGTGGGGCGAATTTCAAGAGGGAGCTCAGGGCTGAGGAATGGGCGACGTGGAGAGGAGTTGTTGCTGTATGTTTTAAGGGGTCTCGTCAGAGTCAGTGCAGCTGAGACTGAGCGAGGGCAGGCATCTCTCCCACCCCCCCCCCGCCCACCCCGCACCCCCCTCCCCCCAGTAAGGCACTCACCCTTCCAGCTGATCCTCGCCATTGATGTAGCGCAGACTCTTGAAGAAGGAAAGCGAGACCAGGGCATACGAATGGCGGATTTTCACGTACCCCGAAATGGTTTCTATCAGCCCCAGGTTTGCCTCCAACTCTGCTGCGATATTGTCTGGTGGAACAGGAAGCAGAGACTGAAGTTAAGAGTCCTGGCCTTCAGCCACAAAACCGACGGCGAGCTACGTTTCTGTACATTTGGAGTGTCTGGCAGACTATCGCGGCTGAGTAACAGATTGCTTCTGTCAGGGGAAGAACTCTCCTGGTTCAAAAGGGTCCCAAATTAACCCGATTCGGAGCACCCCCACGCAGCAGTGAAATCGCTCCTGCAAACTGTGGAGGTTAGTTTAGAAACAGAATGAGTTGGCAGTTGGGGATCAGACTTCTCATCGCTCGTCCAGCTGTCTCAGGCTCACACCATGGCCACGGCGATTGGTGGAGGGGGGGGGGGGGCAGTATAATGGTCAAACACTCCACTGGTCACCCAGAGGCTTAGGACAGCGCCATTAGAGCATGGGTTCAAGCCTAACCACATCAGCTAATGGAATTTAAACTCAACAAACTAAATGCAGAATAAAGAACTTGTCTCTGTAACAGTGGCTGTGCTAACTACCCACTGCAGTGAAATCCCATTGAGATCCCACATGTTTGCAAGGGAAGGAAATCTGCCACCCTTACCTGGTCTGGCCTACACGTGACTCCAGACCCACAACAATGTGGTTGACTCTTAACTGCCCTCTGAAATGGCTGAGGACCCCTCTCCGTTCAAGGGTAATGAGGGTCAGGTAAGGTATCCTGGCCTTGCCACCCACATCACATGAACGGATACACCTTTAAAGAGAGATGCAGGGGCCCAAATCCAAGCAGGTGTGCACTGGGCCGGCTGGGGGAGGTGGTCTCTGTGTGCGTGGTGTGATTCTCAGGCGTTAACACTCCAGAAGTGACCGTAACTCAGCAACAAACTAACCAATACAGCCAGAGGTCAGCCTGGACCTGGGATGCTGGAACGCTGGGTCCAGAGACAGTCTGATCCGGGCTCAGCTGCCAAGGCTTTCTGATGGTCAGTGTGGGACAGATGGACAACACAGCCACTCGGACGATGAGCAAGAGCCCAAATTGAAAGTGAGACTTTCCAAGAAGGAACCAAGGGAAGAGAAGGGGGCGGGATGCAGTGAGTGTGCCTCAGGAACCGAACTCCTCGGAGCGTGTCGGTGTGTACTTACTCCCCCTGCGGATTGTGATGATCAAGTTGCCGTCGATGACCGTGCATCCTTGCAGGTTCTGGGCCGCGGTGACAGAGTCGATGGTCTTCGTCTTCACTGAGCAGACACTGGGACAGGGGCCATCACAAGGAGTGCAGTACATGCTGCAGAAAGAGGACACCGGGTTACCCACTCCCACAACAGCAGCCAAACAGGGTTCGGTCACACCTTGGAGATAGACCAGCCCTTTCATTACCAACCTCTGGGAGGACCATCACTTACCACCCATTAAAGGGGGGGAACGGCAGTGTTTAGTTCAAGCTTCTCTTTGGTTGGGAAGAGTTGGGAGATGGTGGGGAGAGGGGAGTTGGTGAAGGGAAAGAGACAGAAAGGGGTGGAGAGAGGGTCAGAGAGAGAGAGGGGATGGAGGGAGGGTCAGAGAGAGAGAGGGGATGGAGGGAGGGTCAGAGAGAGAGAGGGGATGGAGGGAGGGTCAGAGAGAGAGAGGGGATGGAGGGAGGGTCAGAGAGAGAGAGGGGATGGAGGGAGGGTCAGAGAGAGAGAGGGGATGGAGGGAGGGTCAGAGAGAGAGAGGGGATGGAGGGAGGGTCAGAGAGAGAGAGGGGATGGAGGGAGGGTCAGAGAGAGAGAGGGGATGGAGGGAGGGTCAGAGAGAGAGAGGGGATGGAGGGAGGGTCAGAGAGAGAGAGGGGATGGAGGGAGGGTCAGAGAGAGAGAGGGGATGGAGGGAGGGTCAGAGAGAGAGAGGGGATGGAGGGAGGGTCAGAGAGAGAGAGGGGATGGAGGGAGGGTCAGAGAGAGAGAGGGGATGGAGGGAGGGTCAGAGAGAGAGAGGGGATGGAGGGAGGGTCAGAGAGAGAGAGGGGATGGAGGGAGGGTCAGAGAGAGAGAGGGGATGGAGGGAGGGTCAGAGAGAGAGGGAGGGGATGGAGGGAGGGTCAGAGAGAGAGAGGGGATGGAGGGAGGGTCAGAGAGAGAGGGAGGGGATGGAGGGAGGGTCAGAGAGAGAGAGGGGATGGAGGGAGGGTCAGAGAGAGAGGGAGGGGATGGAGGGAGGGTCAGAGAGAGAGAGGGGATGGAGGGAGGGTCAGAGAGAGAGGGAGGGGATGGAGGGAGGGTCAGAGAGAGAGAGGGGATGGAGGGAGGGTCAGAGAGAGAGGGAGGGGATGGAGGGAGGGTCAGAGAGAGAGAGGGGATGGAGGGAGGGTCAGAGAGAGAGGGAGGGGATGGAGGGAGGGTCAGAGAGAGAGAGGGGATGGAGGGAGGGTCAGAGAGAGAGGGAGGGGATGGAGGGAGGGTCAGAGAGAGAGAGGGGATGGAGGGAGGGTCAGAGAGAGAGGGAGGGGATGGAGGGAGGGTCAGAGAGAGAGAGGGGATGGAGGGAGGGTCAGAGAGAGAGGGAGGGGATGGAGGGAGGGTCAGAGAGAGAGAGGGGATGGAGGGAGGGTCAGAGAGAGAGGGAGGGGATGGAGGGAGGGTCAGAGAGAGAGAGGGGATGGAGGGAGGGTCAGAGAGAGAGGGAGGGGATGGAGGGAGGGTCAGAGAGAGAGAGGGGATGGAGGGAGGGTCAGAGAGAGAGGGAGGGGATGGAGGGAGGGTCAGAGAGAGAGAGGGGATGGAGGGAGGGTCAGAGAGAGAGGGAGGGGATGGAGGGAGGGTCAGAGAGAGAGAGGGGATGGAGGGAGGGTCAGAGAGAGAGGGAGGGGATGGAGGGAGGGTCAGAGAGAGAGAGGGGATGGAGGGAGGGTCAGAGAGAGAGGGAGGGGATGGAGGGAGGGTCAGAGAGAGAGAGGGGATGGAGGGAGGGTCAGAGAGAGAGGGAGGGGATGGAGGGAGGGTCAGAGAGAGAGAGGGGATGGAGGGAGGGTCAGAGAGAGAGGGAGGGGATGGAGGGAGGGTCAGAGAGAGAGAGGGGATGGAGGGAGGGTCAGAGAGAGAGGGAGGGGATGGAGGGAGGGTCAGAGAGAGAGAGGGGATGGAGGGAGGGTCAGAGAGAGAGGGAGGGGATGGAGGGAGGGTCAGAGAGAGAGAGGGGATGGAGGGAGGGTCAGAGAGAGAGGGAGGGGATGGAGGGAGGGTCAGAGAGAGAGAGGGGATGGAGGGAGGGTCAGAGAGAGAGGGAGGGGATGGAGGGAGGGTCAGAGAGAGAGAGGGGATGGAGGGAGGGTCAGAGAGAGAGGGAGGGGATGGAGGGAGGGTCAGAGAGAGAGAGGGGATGGAGGGAGGGTCAGAGAGAGAGGGAGGGGATGGAGGGAGGGTCAGAGAGAGAGAGGGGATGGAGGGAGGGTCAGAGAGAGAGGGAGGGGATGGAGGGAGGGTCAGAGAGAGAGAGGGGATGGAGGGAGGGTCAGAGAGAGAGGGAGGGGATGGAGGGAGGGTCAGAGAGAGAGAGGGGATGGAGGGAGGGTCAGAGAGAGAGGGAGGGGATGGAGGGAGGGTCAGAGAGAGAGAGGGGATGGAGGGAGGGTCAGAGAGAGAGGGAGGGGATGGAGGGAGGGTCAGAGAGAGAGAGGGGATGGAGGGAGGGTCAGAGAGAGAGGGAGGGGATGGAGGGAGGGTCAGAGAGAGAGAGGGGATGGAGGGAGGGTCAGAGAGAGAGGGAGGGGATGGAGGGAGGGTCAGAGAGAGAGAGGGGATGGAGGGAGGGTCAGAGAGAGAGGGAGGGGATGGAGGGAGGGTCAGAGAGAGAGAGGGGATGGAGGGAGGGTCAGAGAGAGAGGGAGGGGATGGAGGGAGGGTCAGAGAGAGAGAGGGGATGGAGGGAGGGTCAGAGAGAGAGGGAGGGGATGGAGGGAGGGTCAGAGAGAGAGAGGGGATGGAGGGAGGGTCAGAGAGAGAGGGAGGGGATGGAGGGAGGGTCAGAGAGAGAGAGGGGATGGAGGGAGGGTCAGAGAGAGAGGGAGGGGATGGAGGGAGGGTCAGAGAGAGAGAGGGGATGGAGGGAGGGTCAGAGAGAGAGGGAGGGGATGGAGGGAGGGTCAGAGAGAGAGAGGGGATGGAGGGAGGGTCAGAGAGAGAGGGAGGGGATGGAGGGAGGGTCAGAGAGAGAGAGGGGATGGAGGGAGGGTCAGAGAGAGAGGGAGGGGATGGAGGGAGGGTCAGAGAGAGAGAGGGGATGGAGGGAGGGTCAGAGAGAGAGGGAGGGGATGGAGGGAGGGTCAGAGAGAGAGAGGGGATGGAGGGAGGGTCAGAGAGAGAGGGAGGGGATGGAGGGAGGGTCAGAGAGAGAGAGGGGATGGAGGGAGGGTCAGAGAGAGAGGGAGGGGATGGAGGGAGGGTCAGAGAGAGAGAGGGGATGGAGGGAGGGTCAGAGAGAGAGGGAGGGGATGGAGGGAGGGTCAGAGAGAGAGAGGGGATGGAGGGAGGGTCAGAGAGAGAGGGAGGGGATGGAGGGAGGGTCAGAGAGAGAGAGGGGATGGAGGGAGGGTCAGAGAGAGAGGGAGGGGATGGAGGGAGGGTCAGAGAGAGAGAGGGGATGGAGGGAGGGTCAGAGAGAGAGGGAGGGGATGGAGGGAGGGTCAGAGAGAGAGAGGGGATGGAGGGAGGGTCAGAGAGAGAGGGAGGGGATGGAGGGAGGGTCAGAGAGAGAGAGGGGATGGAGGGAGGGTCAGAGAGAGAGGGAGGGGATGGAGGGAGGGTCAGAGAGAGAGAGGGGATGGAGGGAGGGTCAGAGAGAGAGGGAGGGGATGGAGGGAGGGTCAGAGAGAGAGAGGGGATGGAGGGAGGGTCAGAGAGAGAGGGAGGGGATGGAGGGAGGGTCAGAGAGAGAGAGGGGATGGAGGGAGGGTCAGAGAGAGAGGGAGGGGATGGAGGGAGGGTCAGAGAGAGAGAGGGGATGGAGGGAGGGTCAGAGAGAGAGGGAGGGGATGGAGGGAGGGTCAGAGAGAGAGAGGGGATGGAGGGAGGGTCAGAGAGAGAGGGAGGGGATGGAGGGAGGGTCAGAGAGAGAGAGGGGATGGAGGGAGGGTCAGAGAGAGAGGGAGGGGATGGAGGGAGGGTCAGAGAGAGAGAGGGGATGGAGGGAGGGTCAGAGAGAGAGGGAGGGGATGGAGGGAGGGTCAGAGAGAGAGAGGGGATGGAGGGAGGGTCAGAGAGAGAGGGAGGGGATGGAGGGAGGGTCAGAGAGAGAGAGGGGATGGAGGGAGGGTCAGAGAGAGAGGGAGGGGATGGAGGGAGGGTCAGAGAGAGAGAGGGGATGGAGGGAGGGTCAGAGAGAGAGGGAGGGGATGGAGGGAGGGTCAGAGAGAGAGAGGGGATGGAGGGAGGGTCAGAGAGAGAGGGAGGGGATGGAGGGAGGGTCAGAGAGAGAGAGGGGATGGAGGGAGGGTCAGAGAGAGAGGGAGGGGATGGAGGGAGGGTCAGAGAGAGAGAGGGGATGGAGGGAGGGTCAGAGAGAGAGGGAGGGGATGGAGGGAGGGTCAGAGAGAGAGAGGGGATGGAGGGAGGGTCAGAGAGAGAGGGAGGGGATGGAGGGAGGGTCAGAGAGAGAGAGGGGATGGAGGGAGGGTCAGAGAGAGAGGGAGGGGATGGAGGGAGGGTCAGAGAGAGAGAGGGGATGGAGGGAGGGTCAGAGAGAGAGGGAGGGGATGGAGGGAGGGTCAGAGAGAGAGAGGGGATGGAGGGAGGGTCAGAGAGAGAGGGAGGGGATGGAGGGAGGGTCAGAGAGAGAGAGGGGATGGAGGGAGGGTCAGAGAGAGAGGGAGGGGATGGAGGGAGGGTCAGAGAGAGAGAGGGGATGGAGGGAGGGTCAGAGAGAGAGGGAGGGGATGGAGGGAGGGTCAGAGAGAGAGAGGGGATGGAGGGAGGGTCAGAGAGAGAGGGAGGGGATGGAGGGAGGGTCAGAGAGAGAGAGGGGATGGAGGGAGGGTCAGAGAGAGAGGGAGGGGATGGAGGGAGGGTCAGAGAGAGAGAGGGGATGGAGGGAGGGTCAGAGAGAGAGGGAGGGGATGGAGGGAGGGTCAGAGAGAGAGAGGGGATGGAGGGAGGGTCAGAGAGAGAGGGAGGGGATGGAGGGAGGGTCAGAGAGAGAGAGGGGATGGAGGGAGGGTCAGAGAGAGAGGGAGGGGATGGAGGGAGGGTCAGAGAGAGAGAGGGGATGGAGGGAGGGTCAGAGAGAGAGGGAGGGGATGGAGGGAGGGTCAGAGAGAGAGAGGGGATGGAGGGAGGGTCAGAGAGAGAGGGAGGGGATGGAGGGAGGGTCAGAGAGAGAGAGGGGATGGAGGGAGGGTCAGAGAGAGAGGGAGGGGATGGAGGGAGGGTCAGAGAGAGAGAGGGGATGGAGGGAGGGTCAGAGAGAGAGGGAGGGGATGGAGGGAGGGTCAGAGAGAGAGAGGGGATGGAGGGAGGGTCAGAGAGAGAGGGAGGGGATGGAGGGAGGGTCAGAGAGAGAGAGGGGATGGAGGGAGGGTCAGAGAGAGAGGGAGGGGATGGAGGGAGGGTCAGAGAGAGAGAGGGGATGGAGGGAGGGTCAGAGAGAGAGGGAGGGGATGGAGGGAGGGTCAGAGAGAGAGAGGGGATGGAGGGAGGGTCAGAGAGAGAGGGAGGGGATGGAGGGAGGGTCAGAGAGAGAGAGGGGATGGAGGGAGGGTCAGAGAGAGAGGGAGGGGATGGAGGGAGGGTCAGAGAGAGAGAGGGGATGGAGGGAGGGTCAGAGAGAGAGGGAGGGGATGGAGGGAGGGTCAGAGAGAGAGAGGGGATGGAGGGAGGGTCAGAGAGAGAGGGAGGGGATGGAGGGAGGGTCAGAGAGAGAGAGGGGATGGAGGGAGGGTCAGAGAGAGAGGGAGGGGATGGAGGGAGGGTCAGAGAGAGAGAGGGGATGGAGGGAGGGTCAGAGAGAGAGGGAGGGGATGGAGGGAGGGTCAGAGAGAGAGAGGGGATGGAGGGAGGGTCAGAGAGAGAGGGAGGGGATGGAGGGAGGGTCAGAGAGAGAGAGGGGATGGAGGGAGGGTCAGAGAGAGAGGGAGGGGATGGAGGGAGGGTCAGAGAGAGAGAGGGGATGGAGGGAGGGTCAGAGAGAGAGGGAGGGGATGGAGGGAGGGTCAGAGAGAGAGAGGGGATGGAGGGAGGGTCAGAGAGAGAGGGAGGGGATGGAGGGAGGGTCAGAGAGAGAGAGGGGATGGAGGGAGGGTCAGAGAGAGAGGGAGGGGATGGAGGGAGGGTCAGAGAGAGAGAGGGGATGGAGGGAGGGTCAGAGAGAGAGGGAGGGGATGGAGGGAGGGTCAGAGAGAGAGAGGGGATGGAGGGAGGGTCAGAGAGAGAGGGAGGGGATGGAGGGAGGGTCAGAGAGAGAGAGGGGATGGAGGGAGGGTCAGAGAGAGAGGGAGGGGATGGAGGGAGGGTCAGAGAGAGAGAGGGGATGGAGGGAGGGTCAGAGAGAGAGGGAGGGGATGGAGGGAGGGTCAGAGAGAGAGAGGGGATGGAGGGAGGGTCAGAGAGAGAGGGAGGGGATGGAGGGAGGGTCAGAGAGAGAGAGGGGATGGAGGGAGGGTCAGAGAGAGAGGGAGGGGATGGAGGGAGGGTCAGAGAGAGAGAGGGGATGGAGGGAGGGTCAGAGAGAGAGGGAGGGGATGGAGGGAGGGTCAGAGAGAGAGAGGGGATGGAGGGAGGGTCAGAGAGAGAGGGAGGGGATGGAGGGAGGGTCAGAGAGAGAGAGGGGATGGAGGGAGGGTCAGAGAGAGAGGGAGGGGATGGAGGGAGGGTCAGAGAGAGAGAGGGGATGGAGGGAGGGTCAGAGAATGAGTATGAAACAGATAGTGAGAGAGAGGACAGCAGGGCAGAGAGAGAGAGAGAGAATGGGAGAGTGATAGAAAGGGGAGTGCAAAATCATGGGAGAAGAAATCTCAGAGAGATGGGACTTCCCAGGATCTGAGGGAGTATGGGAAAGAGGCAAAACATAGAGGCAGGTAAATTGCTGATGATTAATGGAAAGGGGATTGGTGTAATTGCAGAGAAGTGACTTGGGGAGTAGACATTGTTGGCTTAATTTTAAAAGCTGACACCACCATGAAGTTATGTAGACACTGCCTGAAGTGCTGATCCTATGGGTCTATTGTTTTTGCACTGATCTGAGGTGAGAACCTATTGTTTAAATAGATCCAAATCAGACAATTCCTGTCTTGCCCTCAAGCAGATCACCAGGAAGGTGACAGCAACATCAATCACATGACATAAACGTCTCGGCAAACTGATGCAACTCCAAGGTTCAAATCAAATTTACAAATGTCACCCAACATAGAGCTAAAGTCCCCTCGGAATAACTAAACTTACTCAAATCAAATTCCTTGCCACAGTATAATTACCAACGGTTCACCTAATAACTAGCAACCAAAACAAAACAAAACATGTGCTTTGTGTTAGAATCACATTGTCATCATTCTCTGGGAACCAGACAAACAGAGAGAAAGAAATATCTCGGGATCTCGGCTGGGCAGGGGGTAATGAAGGCAAAGGGTTAGAAACAGGAACAGAGAGAGGCCATTCAACCATTTCAGCACGTTCCAGTCGTCAGGTCCATAGCCTGCTCTATAATTCAATACAGGTTAGAGACAAAAAAAACTGCAGATGTGGAATCCAAAGCCCGTCTACCGTAACTCAGTCTACACAGTTTTCCAGAACACACACTCATCTTAAAAATCTCAAATTCAAACCATGAACATTGTAATCAACTCCTCAACCTCTGGAGGTAATGGGTCTTAAAGTGCTTGTGAGAGAGAAGAATTTTGAGTAAGGTTTCGCATTTCTAACCTTTGCCACTTCTGATCAAAGATTGTCAGTTTGAAACATTAATTCTGTTTCAGTAATTAGCACTGCTGCCTTACGGGCAACTGTCTGTGTGGAGTTTGCACATTCTCCCAGTGTCTGCGCGAGTTTCCTCCGGGTGCTCCGGTTTCCTCCCACAGTCCAAAGATGTGCAGGTTAGGGTGGATCAGCCATGGGAAATTGGTTGCAGTGTCTAGGGATGCACAGGTCAAGGGGTTAAGGGAATTGGGTGGGTGTTGGGTCTGGGTGGGATGCTCTTCGGAGGGTCAGGGCAGACTTAATGGGGGGCCGTGCCAACAACACCCATGTACAGATCTAAAGCAAGATGGATGCTTGCTTTTCAGCCCTGACACTGTCTCTGTCGTTAGTTATGCTGCTTTTGTGCAAAAATAGCTTAAATGTCATCGAAACTCATCAACATGTAATTGACTTTCTCCAATCCACATATCAGCCTCAGCTGAGCAGAGAGCAGCACACCTCTCGGTCACAAGGTTTATCCCAGGTAACAGTAAGCAAATTGATTCAGGCTGAGATTTCTGTGCAGGGCCTAAGGGAATGCTGGAGATGTCCAGCTAATGAAGGAGACAGCTAGCCCCCACACCTATTTTACCTATTTACACCTATTTAAAATCTCTATCACTCCTTTAATATCATAGAGCACCTTTCTATGTTGGCTACCTAGTCAGGTGGATGTGAAAATAAAAAATTCCCACCATGCGGTTTTCAAAGAACGGCAAAGAAATCTCCCAGAGCCTCACCCAACACTTATCCCTCAGTGATTAACTGGCCCTTCTTTTCATTGCTGGTGGGATCATTCTGTGCACTAAGCCCTTCCAACGTTTATCAATGTAAGACTGACCATATTGCTGGGAAAAAAAAAGACAGGCTCCTTTATGCTTCGAGAAGCAACCTTCTGTGGGCAAAACAAACATATCCAGGAATTGCATTTATTTTCCAAATTAAAGACAATAGCTCCCTGGTGCATTCTCCATGGTAATGCTTCAACCAATCAATCAGCACCCTTTTATCATGTGGTATAAACTGTCGCACCCTTTGGAAATTTGGCATTCACATATATGTCCTGACAACTGCAAGCCAAAAATCTTCGACGGCTTGTCTCTTTATTCCAGCAATACTCACGTTCTGTATGACCGAGCAACTCCGACAACCAACAAATTGGCAGTGGGATGCTTCAGGACATCCTCAAAAACAGATGTTCACTCCATTTTAATTGCCAGAGGAATTATTAAACTAAACTCAACGCACTCCCAACACCAGTGAAAGCCAGGATGGGAGAATGGAGAGCAGCAGGAAAGTTCTGACATTAAAAACAAGAGCAAGACACTTTCTCCAACCTGCTGCCATTGCGGATGTAGCCTGCTGGACATTCGAGGATACACTCTCCTTGGTGGAGGACAAACGGTTCCTTGGGACTGTTGCCTTGGAGCTTGGAGCAGAAATCCTTGGTCACACACCGCCATCCGCCATATTTGTAAGTGCCTGGCGGGCAGTTGGGCAGGCACTGGCCCTCGTGGTAGTAGTTCTGACATGCCATGCAGGCCCTGTTACTGTTCAGGGCGGTGCAACCCCCCAGACACTCCTCATGGCAGCACCCATCCTTGTTGTTACAAGCTCGCTTTCCACAGGACTTTGGGCACACTGCAAAACACAAACATAAATAATACTGAGATGGTTAGGCGACACTGACTGCAATTCAGAGAGATCAGGGGGAGAAGGTCTCACAGAAACTTATCAGACCCAACATTCACTTTGTACACCACTTGTACACAGACACCATGTTGTGTGCCATCCAAATTCACTGCAACAACTCACCCAGACTCCCACATCTGCATCACGTGATCTCGCCAACGCTATCCTGGTCCTGAGGGCAAGGGGTTTGGGAACGCCACCCCATGCAAGCTCCCCTCCAACCCACTCGCCATCCGGACTTGGAAATATATCTTTGCTCCTTGACTGTCGCTGGGACAGAATCCTGGAATTCCCTTCCTAACAGCACTGAGGACAAAGACTGTAGCTCCTCAAAAGGAGATTAGGAATGGACACAAATTTCTGGCATTATCAGCGAAGTCTCTGACCCAAAAGCGAAAGGAAAAGCAGTAGGGTTAGCAGACAAGCTGAAAGCGAGATGGATGTTTGCTCAACAGGTCACGGGGCACTGTGGGCTCTGTGCGCCTGTATTTGGACATGCAACCCTCTGGTGAGGCAGATCCAGTGATGTTATCCCAACATCTCCTCTCCCCTCATCAGCCAGAACCTCAGTTTGAAAGCTGCTAGGAAAGAAAGGCTTGGGGGAAATAAAGTCGAGCTTTGTTTCCCTGTAAGCGATTCTACAACGTTCCAACACTTGTCAATCTAAAGCAGCACTGAAGTTGAAATTAAGTTTGCCATGCACTGCGTTTTATACAGTATGTACAGTTCTTCAAGTATGCAATTTAGTTAAATGAAAGCATAATTGCAGGGAGTGAATAAACACAGTCGTACACTCTGGGACACACTGTACCTTGTCCTGCACCTGTGACACCCTGTAACTACGCGATAAAAATCTGACTGTTTCCATGACACCCTGGGAGCACCGAGAATTGAATCATTCCATGCTTTTGGGCAAAACCTGAGGAGGCAGGTTCTTTCTCATCATATGGGATGGCACGGTGGCTCAGTGGTTAGCACTGCTGCCTCACAGTACCAGGGTCCAAGGTTCAGTTCCAGACTCGGGCATCTGTCCATATGGAGTTTGCACATTCTCCCGTGTGTGCGTGAGTTTCCTCCTGGTGCTCCCGTTTCCTCTCACAGTCTAAAGATGTGCAGGTCAGGTGAATTGGCCATACTAAATTGCCCACAGTGTTAGGTGCATTAGTCAGAGGGGAATGAATCTGCGTGGGTTATTCTTTGGAGGGTCGGTGTGGACTGGTTGGGCTGAAGGGCCTATTTCCACACTGTAGGGAGTCTAAAAAAAAATCTTTCCTGTCCACCACCAACCATCACAATCCTCAGAGTTGGCATTTTTTTGGGAAGGCAGTTCTATACCATCAGCAATCCTTCTATAGCAAAATCGGAACAGGAAGAGGCAGTTCAGAATTTATACTAAACAACAACAAGGGCATTGATTGATAGATAAGTGGACTTTGATTGGCCAGAGTGTTGACATAGACCATAGTCATACAGCATAGAAACAGACCCTTCAGCCTAACCAGTTCACGCTGACCCTAATCCCAAACTAAACTAGTCCCACCTGCCTGGTCCTGGCCCATATACCTCCTATTCATGAACTTATCCAAATGTCTTTTAAACGTTGTAACTGTACCTGCACCACCACTTCTGAGGGGTCTCCTACTTAAAGTGGGAAGAAGGAGGAATTTCTCTTCCCTGGTGAGCAGTGGAGGCTGAGTTGATGAATACAAGTTGAACAGAATTTGGATCTGCGGGAGACAGAGTTTGGATGGTAGCGAAAGAGCTGAATTAAGATTAAAATCAGATCAGCCATCATTACAGAGAACGAGTCAGTCACAATGTCTTGCCCGCTAATCCTGGGGTCACCGTGCCCTGACAAATTTGGCCTCTTCAATAATCTTACTTACACTCCCTCACTCGAATTCCTGCCATGCCTTCAGCCACCTGTACCCTATGTTTAATGATCTTTCTCTATCTCTCCCTCTTTCCTTAAGATCACCTTAAAACGGAAGGTTTTTAGTCATTTGTTCCAGCGCTAGTTTGCAGTTGTATGAACTATGAGCCAAGTGAAGAGTTTATTTAGTTTACACACAGACTGCCAGTTTTCTTCCGATAAATCAAGGAATTCCAACAAGTTCCAAGCAACTACGAACTAATTTTATCATCTTCTACTGCACCTCCCCCCTCACAATAACAAATCAGCTATAAATGACTAGCTAAATAAAAGTGAACATTTATCAGTGTTGGCACCAATAAATCATCTGCTAATTTCACAGTAACAAGCATGATTAACAAAGCAATTTAGCAAGTGTTGCTGAGTACATTACCGATCAAGACCGCAAGGGGAATTCAACCACAAGCCTCCCCAGGGAGGCACTAGAATGATACTTGTCTAGTTTCAGATCCTAGTCAGGTATGACACATTAGAGTGACAGGACTCAGTAGGACATGGGACTTTATTTTGCATTTTGTATCTTGATATGGTTGAACACCTTTGATTGTTTGCCTTCATCATCCCACACCAGTGAGCACACGCAAAGCCCCAAAACAAAACATTGCTTGCTCAAGGTGAATTCTGTGATAAGATTGTCCTGCAAGTGCTGTCCAGAATGATCCAATTTTAAAAAACACATTTAAGATGATCCATTGCACTTACTGTGCAGCTATTTAGAGTCATTGAGATGTACAGACAGAAACAGACCCTTTGGTCCACCTCATCCATGCCGACCCAATATCCTAAATTAATCTAGTCCCATTTTCCAGCATTTGCACTATATCCCTCTGAACCAGTCTTATTCATATATCCATCCAGATGCCTTTTAAATGTTGTAATTGTACCAGCCTCCACCACTTCCTCTGACAGCTCATTCCATACACATACCACCCTGTGTGACTTCCTCATCTAACAGTCCCTGCCCTGACAACCCCACCCTCTCCCACCTGCCCCCGTGTCTCTATGGCCCCCAACTACCCTGCTCCCCCCATCGCTTCTCTCTACCTAGCCCTCCCCATTCCACTCTCTCTCTCTCACCAAAGGGCATCAAACTGGGAGTGCAGTGGGAAAACAGTCTGAAAGAACACCTTTAGGAAGAAGGGGACAGAGAGAGCTGGAAGCTTCAGCCAAGGAATGTAATTCGGCACAGGAACAAACTACTGCAGATGCTGGAATCTGACGTTAGCTCGCTCTCGCTCCATGGATGCTGTGGGACCCGCTGTAGTCACCAGCATTTGTTCTTTACAATGTAATTGGACCTGCATCCATGAGATTATCAGCACAGGCTTTTGTTAGCGAGCTTCGAGAGGATTTGTAGCTCAGGCTGAGGCTCTGGATGTAGGTATGTTCGCTGAACTGAAGGTCCGTTCCTGCCCCAGTAACACACACTGCCAATGCCCAGCTCACTACCTGAACAGTTAAATGTTTGACTGAATGAAACTGAAAGCTTCTGGAACTGGACACTGCTCAGGAGGTTCTGGCTTTTCAACCGTGAGCTCCTGTTAAACGGTGTGGAACTTTACACCAGCACCCACAGACTCCAGCACGGCCCATGGCAGGGGAGTGGTGGTTGCCAATCTGTTTCGGAGGCTATGCCCTGGAGATGGAGGAGTGTTTCAGCATTCACAGGCTAAGCCCTGCACAGGAAGCTGGCTTCAAGGCACTGCTGATGATCAACTAAATCCTAAAATCCTCTTGTAGGGTTTGCAGAACTTTTTAAAATACATCCATCTGTCTGTCTATAG
The DNA here is from genome assembly GCF_004010195.1 of Chiloscyllium plagiosum. Lineage (NCBI taxonomy): Eukaryota > Metazoa > Chordata > Chondrichthyes > Orectolobiformes > Hemiscylliidae > Chiloscyllium > Chiloscyllium plagiosum. Next base: position 15,116,748 of record NC_057749.1, read on the forward strand.
ACAAGACAAAGTGTTCCAATGAAGAGTCTTATCAGACTCCAACTGTTAACTCTACATGTCTCTCTCTATCTCTGCAGATGCTGCCAGACCTGCTGAGTTTCTCCAGCATTCTCTGTTTCTATTTCAGATAAAGTGCCACCTCCTGTAAAGACAACTTTAAACATGACCAGGATTAATGTTTCACTACAAATATTCCTGGCTAGACCCACTCCCTGCAATACTCTCGAGTCCACATCAGCCTCCACATTCCTAGGTCCAGCCTCCCACCATCCCCTCCACTCAGGTCACTCCCCTTCCCCCCCCAACTCCCAAGCTGCTCACACGTGTTACCTCTCCCTGCGCTCTCAAACACCAAGCCTGAGAACTCGCAGCAATGGCCACACTCTGTTCACTCCTTCCATTTTTTACCCCCACCTCTGTCATGGTGAACTCACATGCAATTTGTTGTTGCAAAGTGAGGACACACCCTTCCTTAGAAGCGTGGTGGAACGTAGGTCTGGAGGATATGGCCAAGAGAGAGTGGTGGAACGTGGGAGTGGAGGATGCGCCCAAGGGAGTGTGGTGGAACGTGGGACTGTAGGCTGTGCCCTAGGGAGCGTGGTGAAATGTGGGGCTGGAGGATGCGCCCACGAGAGTGTAGTGAAATGTGGGACTGTAGGCTGTGCCCAAGGGAGCGTGGTGAAATGTGGGGCTGGAGGATGCGCCCACGAGAGTGTGGTGGAACGTGGGGCTGGAGGATATGCCCAAGGGAGCGTGGTGGAATGCAGGACGAGGGGATATGGCCAAGGGAGTGTTTTGAAATGCCTGAGACAGTATTACACATGGTCCTGCAACAGTTTGTAAATTCCCAGCCACAAACTAACGACCTGGGTTCATTTGATGAACATTGGCCCTTGACTCTAAGGTCACGGAAACACTATGGGCAGCTCATCACAGAATAAGGTAACACAGGAGGATGCCATTCTGCCCACTGTCTCTCTGTCAGCTCTTTGGCTGAGCTGCCCAAATAGTCACCCAGTCACCCCACCTTGCCCCTTGGCTATTTATCTGATTCTGTTTTGGATATTAGCACAGAGACGGTGCTCCCAGCAGCCTTTCAGGTGTTGCATTCCAGACCACATCCGCCTGCAATCTCACAATGCCTCCTGCTCCTTTGCCAAGCACCTCTGGCACAGAGAGCCAGACCTTTCCCTGGGTTATTTTTATAAAACAAACTCATCATGATTTGTAAAACCTCTATCAAATCGGCTCTTAGATGTCCCTGCATCACTGAAATGCCACATAACATCCCTGGTCATAAAATCTCATGCCATCCTCTCCCAGGAACCTCTCCCTGAACTGAAGGCTGGACTGGAGCCAGGGACTGACCAGCACTTCCAAAAATTTCCTACAACCACGCTGCATTTCAACTCCACCAATAAAGCAAAACATCATCTCATGTGTGTTTTTTGTCTTAAAGAAAGCCTTCGTTATATAATGCATACCTGACAGCAATTAGAAACCAGTCATGTAATCACAGGAACTAAGCAAACATTTTTTCAAAATTCATTCATCGAATGTGGGCGTTGCTGGCAACGCTCTCAGCCCATCCCTAACCGCCTGGGAGAACATGGTGGTTAGCCACCACTGCCAAGTGCAGCTGCCCATATGGGTGAAGGTTCACTCTCAGTGCAGGCAGCAAAGGGGACTCCAGGCATTTAGCCCGGCAATGTGACAGGAGTAACAGTGACGTTTCCGATTCGGAGCGGCTGTGCAACTTCGGAGGGAAACTTCAGAGTGGAGGTGCTCCCATTGCCACCCGCTGCCACCCCTGGTCCTGCCAAGGGGCAACCATCATTGGAAGGTGCAGTGGAGGGGGGCCAGAGCAAATTGGGCCTATACGGTTGCTCAGTGGTTAGCACTGCTGCTTCACGGCACCAGGGACCCAGGTTCGATTCCCACCTCAGGCGATTCTCTGTGCAGAGTTTGCACATTCTCCCTGTGTCTGCGGGGGTTTCCTCCCACAATCCAAAGATGATGTGGAGGTGCCAGTGTTGGACTGCGGTGGACAAGGTCAGAAGTCACACAACGCCAGGTCATAGTCTGACAGGTTTATTTGAAATCACAAGCTTTTACAGCCTAGCGCTCCAAAGACCTGCCGGAATATAATCCCTGGCGTTGTGTGGTGATTGACTCTGGAGCTCTGATCAGCAAGAACACATTTTAACCCCATCTGCTGAGTGGACCATGCGATTAAATTTGTAACCCCCGCACCCCCCTCCAGTTATAAACTCTGACAGAATGTTCAGCAAACCCAATCACACATAATAAAGAGCTCTGTCCAAATGGCATTGCTCTGCATAATTGGGAGCTCATTAACAGCAGATGGATTTTGAGATTCCCAACTTGCGGACCCTGAGAACAAGACCTGAACAGCGTGGCTCCAAAGCAGTTATACCGCACATGCTTCATTCACCGTTACTGGACAGCATTTCCAAGTCAATATCCAAGCCTGCCACAGCATCGCTAACAGAGTTCAAACGCTCAGTGACACTTCCCAGGGAGTAGTAGACACTAAGCTAAGAGTTAGAAGAGCCAGTTGCTTAAAAACATTGGACTGGAGGTGTCTTTGGAAGGGAGGGGCTGCAAGAAACCTAGCTACTTAACACCGAGCCTGCTCGGATTCCTTTTCTGTCTTCTTTCATGGGATGAGGGCATTGCTGGCCTGGTCAGCATTTTTTACCCATCCCTAATTGCCCAGAGGGTAGTTAAGAATTGACCACATGGCTATGTAGGTCAGACCAGGTAAGGACTGTATCTCAGATCCACACTTCCGCCAACATCAGATAACTTTTCACCCTTTGCTTAACAAAAATCTATCAACGTGTTCAAGGTGGGGGTGCAAGGGCTCTGCTTCCATTCCCTTTCCAGTGAGGGAATTCCAAAAGCTCGGAGTCATACAGTACGGTCGCAGAGCCTCCGGCCTAACTCGCCCATGTTCACCAGGTCTGGTCACTCACAAACCTCAGAGAAAGTTTCCCCTTGGCTGTGTCCTACAGGACAACCCTTCACTTTACAACTGGTTTGGAATTCTCCCGGGGGAGGATGAAATCTTCCCCAATTGAGCCGTCAAGCCTCAACAGGAGCGGACACCTCAACCATTGCTTTTATAATGCCGTGGTTTGGCAAAGTACAGCAGATGCTGGAGATGCGAGTGAAAACAGAAAGTGCTGGTGAAACTCGGCGGGTCTGGCAGTGTCTGTGAAGAAAGTTCAGACCAAGAGTCATATTGGACTTAAAAAGGTGACTGTTTCTCTCTCCACAGATGCTGGCAAAGCTATCGAGTATTTCCAGAATTGCTGGTTTGATCATTGCTAAACCACAGTCCTGGGCAAAGCAGGGTGATCTGAAGTGAATTAATGCGAGGTTTTAATGCTGAAGGCTATATTATGGTCTGGTACACTCCCTACCCTCTGCTCCCAAACCTCCCTGCTGTACAGGGTCCCATGAACTTTGACAAGGGAGCAGAGGATCCCAGAAAATGAGGATATTGTGCTGCTGATTGCAGGAGAAGCACACGTCACTCTGTCGCTGAGGACTGCTGCTCTAACAATGACCATGAAACATTTGTGACTCTTTACCCTCAACGTTCTGTACTTGGTGCCCTCAGGTAGCTGGATGTTAAAGTCAATTCAAACAGACCAACTTGTTTCAGAGATACTGCCAACTACTTTCCCGGCGCAGTGGCAGTGTCCCCACCTCTGGAATAGGAAGTGCTGGTTCAAGACTCACCTGCTTCAGAGGGATCAAACAGTCATACAACATAGAAACCATCTTCCCCCAGTCCGAGTGGAGCTTTTGTGGCCTGGAGGAAGACGGATTTTCACATACATGTAGAATACCTCAGTTTGCAGCTTGTTCAAGGGGCTGCTCCTCACGTGTTGGTTGTACATCAGTCCCACGTCCCTGATCGATAAGCACCCGCGGCTCGATTCAATTCCACATCATATATTTTTGAGAGTGGGGGCGGATTGTGGGGAGAGAGGGAGGGGGCACGGGGGGGGGAAAGGAGGGGGAGAGAGAGAGAGAGAGAGAGAGAGATGGGC
>NC_057749.1:15121473-15130855 GCF_004010195.1 Chiloscyllium plagiosum
ATGGGGATGGCACAGGATGGGGAGTGGGACAGGATGGGGAGTGGGACAGGATGGGGAGTGGGACAGGATGGGGAGTGGGACAGGGTTGGGAGAAGGGGGAGTTGGGAGACCAAGTGGGTGAGTTGCTGTAGTTTGGCCTTGAAGGTGGCTGAGAATAAGCCATGTTGGTGAGCCACCAGTCAGATCATGTGGAGCCCCGGGGCGCGGGGAGCTGGGGTGAGCTGGAAGAAGCTCACCAATACAGTAAGAGGAAATCAATGGAGAAGCTGTCACTCAAGATGCAAACTACACTACACCAACAAATATCACCCACCTCCTTCTAACAGCAGGCAGCAGAGCCCAGTCAGTGCATTCTTCCTACTCAGATATATCAAGAAAAAAAAAATGATCTACTAGTAGACTTTTATTACAGATGAGTCTTCCAGAAAACAGGCACAGCTTCTAATCTAGAAATTATTTATTGTTCCAAACTGTACTCTCGCTGGAGTGTGATAATGGAGCGAAGAGATAGATTCCTTATAAGTGTATAAACTGATGGCTGATCAACTGTACAGTCTATTCCTCCTCCTTGTACAACTGTACATATTTATAGATGATCTATTTACATTCAGAGTCACTGGATGAAGGAATGATAGGCATTGCAGTGCTCCCACTTCATTGAATTTCCTAACAAGGAATCTCTCTCCCATAGGAACAATCCACTCCTGTTTCATCATGGCTTTTGCCAAATTCAGGCGGGATATGCCATCACGTTGAAATGTTGTGGTTTTGGCACTGACCCGTCCATCGAGGCTCACTCGCTGCTCATCAACCAAAGACAGCAGCTCACACTCTGTTCTATAAAAAAAATACATTCCTGGCAAGTCCAAAGCTGAAGCTGCTCAGTCTCCTTTGTTATTCTGGTCTCCTGGAAGTTGTGTGTGTGTGTGTGTGTGTGTGTGTGTAAAACCAGCCAGCACCTTTACCGATACAACCGAAATGCCATTAAAAACTCATTCGCCACTCTTACATATCCTGAGGGCCTTAATGAAGCCCAGCGTAAAACTATTTCTCATGCCCTCCTCCCAGGGTCTCATAGGTAAAGGCTCTGTCTGTGAGACACTGAGGAGCAGGAAAAATATCGTTTTGGGCAAAAGCCCTTCACCAGGAATAGAGACAGGCAGCCTCCAGGGTGGATTTATCTCTCCACCCTGGGGCCTTCCTGCCTCCTTCCTGATGAAGGGCTTTTGCCCAAAACGTTGTTTTTCCTGCTCCATGGATGTTGCCTGACCTGCTGTGCTTTTCCAGCACCAGTCTAATCTAAACTCTGGTTTCCAGCATCTGCAGTCCTCACTTTTGCCTGTGTAACACGGAGTCCCATAAGACCAGGCGACTGTGTGTGCTGGATTGGTAACATTCCTCTCTCTCCCATTCATGGTGCTCTAGTCAATCCCAACAAGTTGCATTTAGAAAGCACCTTAACAGTCCTCCAGCTATTAATCAGATAAAGCAAACTTTGCCACAAGTACAAAGCAGCGGGTATCAGGATAGACGGAGCTTTCTAAAGCTGGGTCAGAGGTAAGTTTGCAAGGAGCCCCTCAGAGAGAGAGAGGGGAGAGGGGAGAGGGGTACAGGGACTGAGACAGGGAAGCAGACCCATCAGAGGCTGAATGCAGGATGGGACCATACCTTTACCTGGCATGTCTTTTTACTCCCAGTAGAGGTCACTGTAAGGCAATCAGGAGAAGGCTCTCTGGCTGCTCTCTATTGAGCGGACTTACTGTCTGTGTCCTCATCCCAGACTGAGACAGGACAACGCTCTGACAGAGAGGTCAGCCATTGTAACGAGTCAAACCGTTCATACATTCCCAGCAAAAGAAAACACACAATGGCATCAAATGTAAGACAAGGACAGTTACACTTGCAATCCTCTCGCTGGTACCTTTCATTGTCTTAAAAGGTACATTGATACAAATCGTCATCGGATGCTCAGCACGGATTAGCCTCAGAGACTTCAGGCCGTGCTGCTTGGTGCAGGGTCGCTATCACTAACTCCCAAAAACAAAAAGAAATGTTCATTTCCGTAGCACCTGCCATAAACAACTGACATCCCAAACTGTTTGACCACCACTGAAGATCTTCTGAGCTGAGATCACTGCTTTAATGCAGGAAACCCAGGAGCAATTTGCACCCAGCAAGCTTCCACAAACAGCAATGTGATGATGACCAGAGAATCTGTGTTTACGATGATGACTGAGGGATAAACATGGGCCGGTGCTGCAAGGGGAACCTCCCCCTGCTGCTCTTCCACATACTGCCATGGGTCCCTTTGGCCTTGTTCAAACATCTCGACTGAAAGTAGATATCTCCAGCAGTACAGTACTCCAAGACCAGCTTATTTTAAAATTGCACAACACCAGCCTATAGTCCAACAGGTTTATTTGGAAGCACTAACTTTCAGAGTGCTGCTCCTTCATCAGGTCATAGAGTCAGAGATGTACAGCACGGAAACAGACCCTTCGGTCTAACCCGTCCATGCCGACCAGACATTCCAACTCAATCTAGTCCCACCTGCCAGCACCCGGCCCATGTCCCTCCAAACCTTCCTATTCATATACCCATCCAGATACCTTTTAAATGTTGCAATTGTACCAGCCTCCACCACATCCTCTGGCAGCTCATTCCATACACGTACCACCCTCTGTGTGAAAAAGTTGCCCTGTAGGTCTCTTTTATACCTTTCCCCTCTCACCCTAAACCTATGCCCTCTAGTTCTGGGGGCAAGGATAGGGTAAATAGGCAAAGTCTTTTCCCTGGGGTGTCTGTGACCAATGCTCCGAAAGCTAGTGCTTCCAAATAAACCTGTTGGACTGTAACGTGGTGCTGTGTGATTTTTGCCTTTGCCCCCTCCAGTCCAACACCAGCTCTTGTACATCATCACTTTCTTATGGTCACTCCTTGGAGTGGGTGTTGAACCCAGAACCTAGTGACTCAGGGACGAGTGTGCAATCTCAGAGGGGGAACTGAAGCTAAATCTGGAGTTGGTTTTGTTTTGGGAAGTTTCAGCACGTGGTGGTCTTCCCCTTCTCGCCTCAGTTTGATGCTTATCAAAAACACTGAAACACGGTTTGACAATTCAGCCAAATTGGAGACAGTAGCATCTACGAGATTCCACCGCACTGCTTGCTGAGTCAAGCACGCCATCGGTGATATTTCGAGACAGGAAGAGTCTTCTGGGAATCACAGTGTAGAACGCCATTCAGCCCATCAAGTCCACACCGACCCTCCAGAGAGCATCTCATCCAGACCCACTCCTATCTCTATAACCCTGCATTTCCCATGGCTAATCCAGCCCAACCTGCACATCTTTGGACAGTGGGAGGAAACCAGAGCACCTGAACTCATGCAGACATAGGGAGAACATGAAAACTCCACACAGTCACTTGTCAAGATCCCAGGATATCCGCAAACTCTAATTTCCAGCAGACATACACCCCACAGCAATACTTACAACCCCAAGTCTGGCTTGCCACTAAAGCTAGATTTCAAAAGCTCCCGCACTGTTTCTGTCAAACATCTGTAATGTCCAGTATTTTGACAATGTAATTTATGAAGTGCGTTGGGCAGTACACCATTAGGTGCCACACAAATGCAAGCTGCTGCTCTCCAAACTTTCCAGTGAGTTCGCTTCAAACCTGTCCCAGGAAAGTCCAAAAGTCAACGCATCACTTTCTCTTGTTATTCCTCGATGGTTTATAGCCATCTCTGGTTGGGCCCGCATTTGCTGCCTACACGGAGCTGCAGTAACCACATTTACAGGCCATTCCGACAGATATGTGGATAGGAAAGGCTGATATGGGCTAAACACAGGCAAACGGGACTGGTTTAGTTTGGGAAACGTGGCCAGCATGGACAAGCATGAGCAAGAGGTCTGTTTGCGGGCTGTATCACTCCCTGAGAGTGTGGTGTTGGGGAGTTGCCTTCTTGAACTGCTGCAGTACATATGCCATAGGCATTCTCTCAGGGTTGGCAGGGAGGGAATTCCACAATTTTGACCTAACGTCACTGAAGGCACAGCGATATATTCCCAAGTCAAGATGGTGTGTGGCTTGGAGGGGAATTTGAAAGGGAAAGGGGATGGGAGATCTCCCCTGCCCCCTTGTCCTTCTCACGTCACAGACTTGGGAGATGCTGACAGTTTCCTCCCACTGTCCAAAGATCTCTCTCAAGATCTTTTATCGATTCGTTCGAAACTGCCTGAAGGGAAAGGAGGACCCGAGACGTGCTCACATTAAATCAGCTAATCATTGTGCTTTTGCGAGATTAAAACGGAGGGGTGGTGGGGGGGGGGGGGCACAATCCCTTTGTTCTTCAAGCTCTGCCCAAGGCTCAAGGACAAATTATTCCTTATTCTTGCTGCTCGCCCTAACTGCCCAGAAAGGAATTCCGACAATGCGGGTCGGGTTAGAATTTAAGTTGGCGAGTTGGGAGTACAAAGAGCAATCGTGAAATATGGCATTCCACAACATCGACCCTTTGAAGCTGTAATCCCAGGCGTGACCTGAAGTGGTCACCAAATCCTACCCCTCAGACAGAGAAAGGTGGCGGGGGGAAGGGGGAGAGGAGAGAGAGAGAGATGGCTGAAAATGGAGAAACATGCACAGTTCAAAAGCAAACAGTGCCTGTAAAATGGAAGCAAGACAGATTTTTTTTTAAAAAAGAAGCAAACACGTGCTCACAGACAGAGGTGGAATGAGGAGACCATTCAGGTGGAAATTACAGGAAGAGAAAGGAAATGGGTGTAACAGAAAGAGGTTGGAATAGAGTAGAAGAAGAAAAAAAGGACACTAAGAAATAAGGAAAGAGAGAGAGAGAGAGGAGGAATAGAAGAATAAACAAACAAATAAGATGATAATATCAGAAAGAGAACTAGAGTCATAGAAATGTACAGCACAGAAACAGACCCTTCGGTCCAACTAGTCCATGCCGACCAAGCATTCCAACGCAATCTAGTTCCATTTGCCAGGACCTGGCCCCTATCCCTCCAAACCCTTCCTATTCATTTACCTGGGAAAAAGTGAGGACTGCAGATGCTGGAGATCAGAGCTGAAAAATGTTTTGTTGGAAAAGCGCAGCAGGTCAAGCAGCATCCTGCTGCGCTTTTCCAGCAACACATTTTTCAGCGCTATTCATTCACCCGTCCAGATGCCTTTTAAATGCTATAATTGTACCCCCCTCCACCACTTCCTCTGGCAGCTCATTCCATACACGTACCACCCTGTGTGTGAAAAAGTTGCTCTTTAGGTCCCTTTTATAACTTTCCCCTCTCACCCTAAACCTAGTTTTGGACACCCCTACCCCAGGGAGAAGACTTGGCTATTCACCCTATCCGTGCCCCTCATGAGCTTATAAACCTCTATAAGGTCACCCCTCAGCCTCCGACGCTTCAGGGAAAACAGTCCCAGCCTGTTCAGCCTCTCCCTGGGCTCAAACCCTCCAACCCTGGCAACATCCTTGTAAATCTTTTCTGAACCCTTTCAAGTTTCACAACATCCTTCCAATAGCAAAGAGACCAGAATCGCACGCAATATTCCAAACGTGGCCTAACCAATGTCCTGTACAGCTGCAACATGACCTAATGGATAGAATCTCTTCCAATGTCTAAACTGTTGTTGTCACTATTCCATTGTTACTTACTATTTGTACAAGTCAGGGATGTACAGCATGGAAACAGATCCTTCGGTTCAACTCGTCCCTGCTGACCAGATATCCCAAACCAACCTAGCGCCAACACCTGGCCCATATCCCTCCAAACCCTTTATGTTCATGTATCCATCCAGATGCCTTTTAAATGTTGTAATTGTACCAGCTCCATCACTTCCTCTGGCAGCTCATTCCAAACACACACCACCCTCTGCATTAAAGAGTTGCACCTTAGGTCTTTTTTAAATCTTTCCCCTCTCACCCTTAAACCTATGCCCCCTAATTTTGGACTCCCCCACCCCAGGGAAAAGACTTTGTCTATTTATCCTATCCATGCCCTTCATGATTTTGTAAATCTCTATAAGGTCACCCCTCAGCCTCTGACGCTCCAGGGAAAACAGCCCCAGTCTATTCAGCCTCTCCCTATAGCTCAAATCCTCCAACCCTGGCAACATCCTTGTAAATCTTTTTCGAACCCCTTTCGGTTTCACAACATCTTTCCGATAGGAACGAGACCAGAATTGCATGTAATATGCCAAAAGTGGCCTAACCAATGTACTGTACAGTCACAACATGACCTCCCAACTCCTGTACTCTGACCACTAAAGCAAAGCATACCAAGTGCCTTCTTCACTATCCTATCTAACTGCAACCCCACTTTCAAGGAGCTATGAACCTGCACTCCAAGGTTTCTTTGTTTAGCAACACTCCCTAGGACCTTACCATTAAGGTATAAATCCTGCTAAGATTTGCTTTCCCAAAATGTAGCACCTCGCATTTATCTAAATTAAACTCCATCTGCCACACCTCTGCCCATTGGCCCATCTGGTCAAGATCCTGTTGTAATCTGAGGTAACCCTCTTTGCTGTCCACTACACCTCCAATTTGGTGTCATCTGCAAACTTACTAACTGTACCTCTTATGCTCACATCCAAATCATTTATATAAATGACGGAAAGTAGTGGACCCAGCACCGATCCTTGTGGCACTCCACTGGTCACAGGCCTCCAGTCCGAAAAACAGCCCTCCATCACCACCCTCTGTCTTCTACCTTTGAGCCAGTTCTGTATCCAAATGGCTAGTTCTCCCTGTATTCCGTGAGATCTAACCTTGCTAATCAGTCTCCCATGGGGAACCTTGTCGAACGCCTTAGTGAAGTCCATATAGATCACATCTACTGCTCTGCCCTCATCAATCTTCTTTGTTACTTCTTCAAAAAATTCAATCAAGTTTGTGAGACATGATTTCCCATGCATAAAGCCATGTTGACTATCCTGGATCAGTCCTTGCCTTTCCAAATGCATGTACATCCTGTCCCTCAGGATTCCCTCCAACAACTTGCCCACCACCGATGTCAGGGAACTAAATAACATGCTGCAGAGAGTGAACTGGACATGCTGAGCTGAACAGGACAGCTAACATTCCAGCACTTACTACAGATCTGCTCAGGCCAGAGGTGAGCTACCTAAAACGTCACACCTTCTCTCTCTCAATATAGATATTTCCTGGCTTCTGGCATTTTCTATCTTTCTCTCCAGAAGGGTCCAGTAAATCCAGGAGTGTAGCGACTCGGAGTTGAAAGGTCATGGTGGAACATTAAAAACATACTTCCAAATCTCACAAGTGAATGCGTGTTTATCCAATATGACCTCAATTGGCAACCACTTCTCTTGCTGTAAAATTTGGCGTTCCCTTTCCAAAGTCTGGTTTTTTGCATCCCAGTCCTGACGAGTACAAGGTACATAGCAGAAAGTGAGGACAGCAGATGCTGATGAAGAGTTTATGCCCGAAACGTTGATCCTCCTGCTCCTCGGATGCTGCCTGACCTGCTGTGCTGTTCCAGTGCTACACTCTCGAGTACAAGGTACATGAAAGAGTACAATAGCTTCAACTGCTTAGCGCTATATCAGAGGTTGCGGACCAGGAGAGCGCATTGTCAGACAGCAAGGCTGGCAACAAACTGACAGTGCGAACCAAGATAATTATAAAACAGTACAATCTAAAAGCACGACGCTATTTCATGTTCTGGAAAATTGTGCAGTTTCTTATAGAGTTAAATAACAGAATTGCTCGAGAGAAGAACAGTACAGAACGCAGAGCATAATCTTCATTTCCCCACCAGATCAAGGTCAATGACGATGTGCGAGAGATTTACTAAACTGATTCCAGGGATGACAAGCTTTACTTAAGAGGGGTCAGGGAAGCCAGGGCTCATTTCATTACATCCACGGTTAAGGAGTTCTGGTGTAATGGTATTGTCATTGAACTAGTAATCTAGAACTGCAGGCTGCTGTCCTGGGAAAATGGATTCGAATCTGACTCAGGCAGGTGTTGAAAACTGAATTCAATAGGAAAAACCTGGAACTAAAAGCTAGCCTCAGAGACCTGTTGTTGATTGCAAAATAAAACCACCTGGTTCACTAATAGAAGTTAACTGCCCTGATTTAATGCCCTGGGCAGCTTGGGATGGGCAATAAATGCTGACCTGACCAGCAACACCCATGTCCTGTGAACAAATCAGTAAAACAAAAGAGATCTGATCAAGAGTTTTAAAGAGATAATTGACTACAATGAGGTAATCTGAGGAAACCTGTTCTCTCCCACCCCACCACCCCCCCACCCCCATTAGAGCAGCAGTAGTGTAGCGATAGCAAGTGGAATTTAAATTCAATTATAATCCAACTCGTCTTGGTGAGGGCGGTCCATATATGGAATGGGTGGGAAAGGTTTAGAGGGATGTGGGCCAAACACAGGCAAGTGGGACTGGTTTTATTTGGAAACCTGGTCTGCAGGGATGACTTGGGCCGAAGGGTCTGTTTGGTGTGACTCTATTCTGGTGACCTTGAAAATGCTGTAAAAACAGTTGTTGTAAAAACCCATCTGGTCACTAATGGCCTTTAGAATCACAATCCTCACAGTGTAGAAGCAGGCCATTCGGCTCATCAGGCAAACACCAAACCTCCAAAAAGCATGTCACACAGACTCCCCCCTCCCCCCATTCCATTCCTGTAAACTCGCCTTTCCCATGGCTAACCTTCCTAGCCCTGCGCACAACGGGGCAATTTCCCATGACCAAGTCACCATAACCTGCACATCCTTGGATCGTGGGGAGGAAACTGGAGCACCTGGAGGAAAACAGAGCACAGAAACGGGGAGAATGTCTGTCTGTGAGGAGTTTGCATAATCACCTGAGGGTGTAACCGAACCCGGGTCCCTGGCACTGTGAGGCAGCAGTGCTAACCACTGAGCCACCGTGCTGCCTCTAGAGAAGGAAACCTGCCATTATTACCTGGTCTGGCCGACATGTGGCTCCACACCCACAGCAATGTGGGTAACTCCGAAATGGCTTCAGTGCTTAAGGGATGGGCAAAAAATGCAGGGAGTCAGCAAACTTGGGTTGTTTTTCAGACTGGAGGCCTGTGACCAGTGGGTGCCACAAGGATCGGTGCTGGGTCCTCTACTTTTTGTCATTTACATAAATGATTTGGATACGAGCATAAGAGGTACAGTTAGTAAGTTTGCAGATGACACCAAAATTGGAGGTGTAGTGGACAGCGAAGAGGGTTACCTCAGATTACAAAAGGATCTGGACCAGATGGGCTGAGAAGTGGCAGATGGAGTTTAATTCAGATAAATGCGAGGTGCTGCATTTTGGGAAAGCAAATCTTAGCAGGACTTATACACTTAATGGTAAGGTCCT
>NC_057749.1:15130946-15132350 GCF_004010195.1 Chiloscyllium plagiosum
GGAGGCTGAGGGGTGACCTTATAGAGGTTTACAAAATTATGAGGGGCATGGATAGAATAAATAGACAAAGTCTTTTCCCTGGGATCGGGGAGTCCAGAATGAGAGGGCATAGGTTTAGGGTGAGAGGGGAAAGATATAAAAGAGACCTAAGGGACAACATTTTCACGCAGAGGGTGGTACGTGTATGGAATGAGCTGCCAGAGGATGTGGTGGAGGCTGTTACAAATGCAACATTTCAGAGGCATTTGGATGGGTATATCAATAGGAAGGGTTTGGAGGGACATGGGCCGGGTGGGACTAGATTGGGTTGGGATATCTGGTCGGTGTGGACGGGTTGGACCGAAGGGTCTGTTTCCATGCTGTACATCTCTATGACTCTATGACTGGACACTGGCCCCAAACTGGATGGGGTGGGGGCTAGGGGGGAGTCAAGAGGAGGAGAAGAAACCTTTGAGAAGAATTTGTTTTCAAATCTCTTTTGCCACGGAATGGGGAGTCACCGGCAAGGTCAGAGTTTGATTTGAATTAACTTGTCATTTCAAAACCAGCGACTCTCAGTGGCTCAAGGGGTGGCACTCTGGCTCAGTGGTTAGCACTGCTGCTTCACAGTGCCAGGGATATGGGTTTGATTCCAGCCTCGGGGTGACTGTATGGAGTTTGCACATTCTCCCCCTGTCTGCGCGGGTTTCCTCCGGGTGCACCGGTTTCCTTCCCCCAGTCCAAAGATCTGCAGGTCAGGGTGGATTGGCCAGGGGAAATAAGCAGTTATAGGGTAGGGAGCTGGATCTGGGTGGAAGGTGCTTAGGATGGCTGGTTTGGACTCGATGGGCCAAATGGCCTATTTCGACACTGTAGGGACTCTATGACTTGATGTGAATGGGTTGAGAAATGTAGCTATGGGGATGCACACAATTACAAATCTGAGCTTCATTTCCCGACTTGGGGGCTTTGAATCAAAGTGCAAATTTAAAAAAAACAGACAGACAATTTCACAGGACAGGACTTAACTCCGGTTGGAGCAAAGACGCAGAAACGAATGAGTGGGGAATGGCTGGCGGGGGGAGAAAGGAAGTGAAACCTGACAGGGAGGCTAGCGTTCCAATCTGTATGGTTTGTCCTTCCAGCAAGGAGCATTATTGGGGGGACGGGGGGGGGCACTACAGCCCCCTTCCTTCCTCTTCAAAGGGGCAAAACCCAGGCTCATTTGCACCTGCCAGGACCATTGGCCCCTTCAGTTCGAGGTCTCCCACTCACCTCTCCAAACGTTTGCAGGCTGAGTCACTCAATTACCTTCCACTCAGCTCCTGCAGACACCCAGTTACATCTTCCACTCATCCACTCCAACAATGCCCACCCAACCCCTTCCTGTAAATCAAAGCAGCTCAGCTTCCCTTCCCTTCCATA
>NC_057749.1:15132850-15140031 GCF_004010195.1 Chiloscyllium plagiosum
GGACCCTGGCCCATAATATAGATAACGCGAGGTGACAAAGCTGCAACTCTGTAGACTGGCCAGCCCCTCTGTTTACCCCCAGGGTCCAGGCAATGTGGTACTCACTGGACACAGTGACAGGGTGGCTTGAAACACTGCTTGTCTCTGCTAGCACTGACACTGCACTGCCCACCCCATACGGAGTCACAGACATAAACCATGGAAAACAGACCCTTCGGTCCAAGCCGTCCATGCCAACCAGATATCCCAACCCAATCTAGTCCCACTTGCCAGCACCCAGCCCATATCCCTCCAAACCCTTCCTATTCATATCCCCATCCAGATGCTATAAGGTCACCCCTCAGCCTCCGACGCTCCAGGGAAAACAGCCCCAGCCTGTTCAGCCTCAAACCCTCCAATCCCGACAATAGTCTTGTATATGTTTTCTGAACTCTTTCCAGTTTGATAACATTTTTTCCAATAGCAGGGAGACCAGAACTGAACGCAGCATTCCAAAACTGTCCTCACCAATGTCCACCTACACTGTGATGAGGTACCTCTATCCCTCTGGTCACTGCTGGTGGTTTGGATGTGCTGGCCATACTCTCGCCAGCGTTTACACAACCTGCCTGGTGTAGCACTTGGTCACAGTGGGAACCAAAACGACCAGCCTTGCTGAGATCACCCAAGCAGCTGTCTAGCAATTACTCTCTGCACCGCATTAGTGAATGCTGAAGGTTATTCACCTACAGTAGGCATCACATCCAAACTGAATTCCACCGCCCCCCAACACACAAACACACACACTTCCAGTAAGAACCACTGGGGGTGGGGCGAGGGGGTTAGATAATGATCTGGATCGTGAAGGTTTCTGATCCCCAAAGCTGTAGGACAGTGGAATTAACGAGCACAGCCTGAGTGTCAGTGCAGACTGGGTGTTGGGTTTAAAATGTTTCACCAAGGGAGTAACCAACCTGCAGCTATGTGGGGGGGGGGGAGGGGGGCAACCTCCCCCGTTCAGTGGGATGTGCACTGGCCAAACCAAACAAGGCTTTGAAAATCGGAATTAGACTACAGTCACTGCTGACATAACGCGATCATTCTTTTCTTGCACGCTCTTACATTTTGAGAGATTACCACAATAACTGCGCCATTTAAACTAATGTGGCCAGAATCGAGTTATAGCCAATACAGCTACGGAGAGTTTGTCTTCCACTAATAATGATCTACACTCTTCAATCGCATTAAAGCCTATTCACGTTGAAGAAACACACGTTACAGCAGAACTAACTGTAGTTTGGTACTTGTTGATTGACTGGCACAGAGTTGACGGGCTGAAGGCCCTTTTTCTCTGTGCTGTATGACTCACAAAAAGAGTTAGCCTTCAGGGAACCCCCAAGGAATGCAGCTTTGCTCTGGTTGAGGGACCTGTAATACCAGCCTGCCCTCAGCTCACATAGAAAGCTGAATTATCATCTTAAAAATAAAACCACTTTGTTCTTTAATTGTAAGCCTCAGGGTCAGGCTGGGTGATAGGTGCCTGAATGAGCTGGATGGCACAGTAAATGGAATCGTGTTGATGTTGGACACATTTCAAGGTGCGGGCTGTCTCCTCCCAGTTCCCCCGAAAATGTCCGAGAAACCGGAGAGACATCCACTGCACTGGAAATGTCCAAATCTCTGTTCCAAACAGTCACCGCCCGCTGCTCCATTCCCGAACCAATTAGCTCTGGAGGAACTTCAGATACAAATGTGGACGGCCTCCCTGATGAATCTGGATTTGGAAGGTCCCTGGTTCCAGGACCACGCTGGTGTTGCTAGCATTCCCTTTGAGGAGTCATGTCTTCCCAATCTGGGTCTCTCAATTAAAGCCAAAAGCTGGGGGTACTCTTCCCAGGCTGCTGTGAGACAAAATCTGGTTTCTGACTTTGCTTTTTTGCCAGAGGCGGTATTTATGGGATGTCACTATATAACAGTTAATTAGTAATAGTCATTATATCTATTATTCTGTTAAGTTTTCCAATAGAGTTAAGTTTTCTAAGTGTTTCTTTCATTTGTGGTATTTTAACTACACAGAATCTGAATAAATTGTGTTTTCTTTAATGTCGAGTAATTTGACCAACCGAATGGCACCTGGGACACAGCACCTGACATTTACCTTTAAAATGAGAAAGTGTTTGGATCCAGGCCACCTTCTTGATATAATTTGAGGTGGGGTCCAGTTAGGTCCATAACACTGTCAATTGTCAGAAAACCCATCTGGTTCATTACTTTAGCGATGGAAATCAGCCATCCTTACCCAGTCTGGCCTACATGTGACTCCAGACCCACTGCAATGTGGTTGACTCTTAACTGCCCTCTGGGCAATTAGGGATGGCCAATAAATGCTGGCCTGGCTGGTGATACCCACAGCTCATGAGTCAATTTTAAAGAGTGTGGATCTGAAGGTTGGTTTGTTTCCAGGTAAAGAAGAAGCCCTCTCTGTAATTCTCCCGCCAGTTTGAGAGAGGTAGACAGGATGTTACTGAGAACAATATTAACAAGAAGCCAATCCCTTCAGAACCAACTGGAAGAGACAGTGCAACACTGCGCAATATTGTACAGATCTATAATGCACTGCAAGTTAGCGTCCAACACCCACCCTCCCCTATGGATCACCCCCAATGCACACACACAATGAAACAATGGCTGTGATTCCATCACTAGCGTTCAGAAAGTTCATTAAAAGGCAGAGACAACATCAGACTACAGCCATGAAACTCTCCAGCACCACGGTTATCTCTAACTTCCTGGTCAGCTGTCTCCCCGTGTTAACATGCTCTGATAACAAGGAATCTTTGTTAACAGTTAACTAGCTATATGATTCCCTTTCTCACCAACAGATAAGCCACAGTGAGGGATAAAAGAATCTCTAAAGAGATTGTGTGAAGAGCAGGAAGCAACAGATACAAAATATTCAAGGAATAGATAGAGAGGATAAACACATACGGTAATCAAATAATTTTAAGAGATATCGAGGGGTATTCTGCTTTCTAGTTTTCTTCAAATGTTGTGTTGGTAACCTGCTACAACGGCTTCTAAAAGATCCGACACACCAACAGCATGAAACGGGGCACAATGGGCTCAGAGTGAAGAGTGGGATTGGGCTCAGAGTGAAGAGTGGGATTGGGCCATTTGGCCCCTTGGCTGTTCAGTAATGTCTCAGCAGCTCTCGTAACTCCACCCCCACTTTCATCTCCTGATTCTCTTGGCTGCCAAAACAATCTATTGAGCTCTGACTTGATTATACTCGACGAATGAGCAGCCATCTTCTGTGAAAGGTCTTATGATAATTTGGTGAAAGGAACCTTGATTTCTTTCAGTAGCAAGAGATGAGTGCAGCATTGACTGCTTTATAAATACAACTGAAAGCCCATGTGACCCTCATGACTGACAACTGTGAGGAATAATTGAATGTCATGTTACCTGTTGGTTGAATTATTCAGATTTTAGAACTGCATTAGATTTTGTGAACTTGGCAAGATTAAATTCATACATTATATAAAATGACGCAAGGATTCAGCACTTTCTGAATGGGGACATTTTTCCTTCTTCTAAATGGCCAATCCCTTATTCAAAGACCATGAACCCTCAATGAAGACGCCAAGCCAAGGGGAAACATTCCCTCTGCTCCAATCCAGACAAACCCTCTCAACAAAATCACCTCTTATTGGAAACATCAAAGGATAGAAACCTCGGGTTTTCAATCTCTCCTTCAAGATCAGCTCAGATATAAATCTAGTAAGTCTTCTCTGTACCCCCTCTAAGGCAAGTATATCCTTCCTCAGGTAGAGGCCAAACTGTGCTCAGTATTCTGCTAAGTTTTCATAACAACCCTATTCAAACAGAGCATAACTTCCTAGTTGGCCTGTCACTATAGAATAAAAGGCAATGCCCAATTCACGCTCAGTCAGGCTCCTTGAATGATACCCATGGGTATTGCAGTCTGAGGGGAAAGGTGTGGGGGGTTCATCTGAACATAATGCCTCTGACATCTAAGGCCTTTCCAATGCACTGCACCCGAGTGTGAGCCACAATCCCCACTTCCACACGCACGAGTGCAAAATCAACTGAGCGCAGGCCATCCTGTTTCAAATTAACCAATCCCACTGCAACACAGCTCTGCACGCATCAGCCGATTGGCTGCCTGCAGGCAATTTGGAACAGGAGGGGCATCGCGGCTGATCTCCTGCTCGCACATCTGCGGACTTCACTGCCGGATGCCCAGTTGATCTGTCGCTCCCAAATCCGTCCGGGGTCAAGCCACACTGCAGCATCCCAGTGGACAATGGTTACTTCAGTTAGCACAGCCTCCATGTGTCCCCACACCAGGTAAATGATAGTCATCTGGGTATAGGGAAGCTGGGCAAGTTCGATAGGACAAGTGAGAGAGCTGGAGAGCGCGCACAGCATTTAAAGCGGGCTGCTGACTTCGGGAGACCATTACAGAAAAGCTAAACAAAAAAAAACAAACGCTTCACTCCCAGCTGGACAAGCAGCACCATGATGTGTTACACATTAAACCTGATGAATAAACACAGTCATGTTGGCAGGTACTGAAATCTGCTTCTACCTGGAGGCTATCACCAGCTCCCGCAGTTATTTAAATTTGCATCTGGTCACAGCCTTATTTACAGTCAATCATACATTAGCCACAAAATCAAAATTCACTTCAGAGTAAATAGTGAAACACAGTCAAGTTATTGACGCCCATGCTTCCCCACCCCTGTGCTTCAGCATTTGGTTGCAAGATGGTATGGGAAGGGGCAGCAAGAGGAAAGAGGGGGTGGAAATGGAGACATGGGGGCAGAAAGGCTGCTATGTGGATTCCAGGCACAAAAGACAACTCATGCATACAACTGTGTGCACGTGTGACAGTGTGTCTGCATGTGATTAGGTGTGAAAAACACAAGTATGAGAGGATGCAGGCAAAGGTACATGTGCAAATAAGTATGTGGGAGTGGGTATGTTTGAGTGCATGAGAGTTTGGGAGAGTGTGACAGTGAGTGAGGGTGAGTGTGCAAACATGAGATTGTTCACGCACGAGAGAGTGTGTGCGCGCATGCCTGCCTGATTGCATGTGCACACGTGTAGAGGGATGGAATTAGCATTACAATTCAGATTCACCAGTTGAAGGGCTGGAAGGAGGCAGATAGAGGACAAAGGAGGCTATTGTCCAGCCCACTAACATTATAGAGGGTCAGTGCACTGTTCAATGCTCTTGGGATCCCTAGAGACTAGGAGGTTTACCTGTTTACTGTGACAGACTGTGGTCAATGTGCTCAGTTCCTGTCTGAGGTGGGGTGAATGGGCAGGGGGACAGAGGGGACCTGCTGGGTTTGGGGGTTACACACGCTGATAACCTTCCAGTGAAGCCAACCACCAACTGCGAGTCTGCAACAAGAATGCGGATCACCCAGAATCAATACGCACAGAACCACATCCCAACCAGAATGCTGCACAGGCAGGCAACAGCGAGATAACACAGAACAAACAGAAAGACCAGGTTCATTAGAACAAACAGAAAGACCAGGTTCATTTGAACAAGCTCATCGCAGCAGTAGGGGTTATGGTTACCACCAACGCCCCCCCACTCTCCCCCCACAACCTTGCACTGCTTGCCCCCGGCCCATCGTGCTCTGTTCCCTGAAGTCGGCATATCATTGAACCTCTCACAATCCAGATTTCAGTGAGAATCAGGAACGAGCCAAGCTTTCCTTCCTTCTCTTGCTCGCTCTCGCTCTCTCTCTCTCTCACACACACACACACAAACACACACAGCGTCATGTGGGCACTATTCCTGGCAGCCTCTTGAGAAAGAATCTTCAGAAGCACCTTGCTAAAAATAGCTATCTACGATTTGTAGGAGAGAAGAGAGAGAGGCTGTGCAGAATGTAAACAGCTCAACTTGCAGCATCAACTGGGAGAACAGAATCTGCCTCTCGATACCCTCTCTACATTCCCCTCCCATCCCAGGGTCTGTGTCCCCACTCCCCCCAGAGGGCTCAGGTGACCTCAGTGAGGATTACAGGGGCTGCCACCAGGGCACTGGCCCACACAGAGACAGGATTTACACCTATTTTTCCCATTCCCTTCAGCTTTGGGTATTCCACCCAAGTTGGGTCACACATCTGCAAGTTGGGCACACAGTCAGAGCCTGGTTTTGACCTTTATTCTTTCACGTGATGTTGGCTTCCCTGACAACACCAGCAATGAGTCAACCACATCGCTGTGGGTCTGGAGTTACACGTACACCAGACCAGACCAGGATGGCAGATTCCCCTCCCTGTGAAGGGGGTCACTAAACCCGATGACTATGGTTATAATTCCATAGTCATCATTACTGTGATTAGATTTTAATTTCAAATTTATTTATTTATCGAGCTTAAACTCCATCATCTGCCCCGATGGGATTTGAACCTGCAGCCCCACAACATAACCCAGGCCATCACACAAACCAGCCTTCCTTTCATTGACTCCATCTATACTGCTGGCTGCATCAGGAAAGCAAGCAACAACATCAAAGACCCCTCCCACACTGGTTAGACTCTCTTCCACCCTCTTCTGTCGGGCAGAAGGTATGAAAGTTTGAATACACGTACAAACACATTCAAAAACAACTCCTTCCCGCTGTTATCAGACTTTTGAATGGACCTCTTCAATATTAACTACTGATCTCTTTCTGCACTCTCTCTGGGGCTGTAACACTGTATTCCGCACTCTGTTCTGCTACCCTGATGCACTTTGTATGGGACAATCTGCCTGTAGCGCACACAAAACAACACTTTGCACTGTATCTCGACACACGTGACAAGAAATCAAATTCAAACTCAAAGCTGTGTCTCTGGAATACTAGCCCCACTGACATTACCAAAACACCCGGAATCTCTATTGAGTCATGGGAATCAGCTCAGTCATAGAGATGTACAGCATGGAAACAGACCCTTCGATCCAACCCGTCCATGCCGACCAGATATCCCAACTCAATCTAGTCCCACCTGCCAGCACCCGACCCATATCCCCCCAAACCCTTCCTATCCACATACTCATCCAAATGCCTCTGAAATGTTGCAATTGTACCAGCCTCCACCACATCCTCTGGCAGCTCATTCCATACACGTACCATCCTCTGCGTGAAGAAGTTGCCCCTTAGGTCTCTTTTA
>NC_057749.1:15140997-15177129 GCF_004010195.1 Chiloscyllium plagiosum
ACGTTTGCCAACCTCCAGTCTTCCGGCACCTCACCTGTGACTATCGATGACACAAATATCTCAGCAAGAGGCCCTGCAATCACTTCTCTAGCTTCCCACAGAGTTCTCGGGTACACCCGATCAGGTCCTGGGGATTTATCCACCTTTAAGTCCTGGGCCATCCTCTGTCAATTTCCAAATGCTGTGTAATTCCCCCAGTTAGGAGACAGAAGGGCTGAGTGTGTCTGCGTGTGCACGTTTTTGTGTGTGGGTGTGAGACAGAGTGAGAAAGAGAGAGAGAAAGTGAGACTATGAGAGAGATAATTTGAGACAAAGACTGCAGGTGAGTGCCCTGGTACATTCTTTCCCAAATCCTCGGGCTTTGACACTCATATGACACTGACACCATCAGCCAGTCTCTGCACGGTCAGGGGTAGCTGTAATGGTCATCTCACAGATGTTACAGCTTTTTATTTTGGAGGAAGGGAGAGGATCAAGGTTAGGTCTTGGAATAACTCATGCTCCCTAAACCTATGAGCCCCTCACACTGCAAATGCTGGTGACCTGAAATAGAAACTGCTGGAAATACTCTACAGGTCTGACCAACTTTCTGCTTCAAGTTGATGAATGGTTACAATGGAAATGCTAACTCTTTTTCTCTCCACAAACGCTGCATGACCAGCTGAGAATTTACAGCACAGCTCTGTCACTGGTCTCTTGCCTCAGGAAGCAGCTGACAAGAAATCAGCCTGGCTCATCCCTCAGTTCCTAACCAGTTCCGTGTGTAATGTTGTAAGACAGCCATGGCCCACTCGCTCAGTCCTTCCTTATCAACACTGAGTACTCAGAATTTACAGCACATAAGGAGGCCACTTGTCCCATCGTGTCTGTACCAGCTTTTGAAAAAGCTACCCAACGAGTCCCAGTCTCTAGCCCTATCTCTATAGCCCTCTAAGTTCATCACTTTCACATACAAATCTCTTTTGAAACCTCAGATGGATTCCACCTCCCCCATCTTCCCAGGCAGTACAGTCCAAATCCTAACAACACTCTGTGTAAAGGAGTTCCTCATCTCACTCCCTTCATTCTGCATAACTCATCAGTTTCCCACATCAAACCTCGCTCACAAACAGGTCAATGTGCAGACAACAGCTCATTCCCAAAATCCAAACAAACAATCTCCTGCACAGCCTCGCAATCACTTCCTCTAAGCGGCCTGCCCAGTTCTTCGAGGTTAGGGAACAGCCAGTGTGGCCTGTCAGGTTTGCTCTGCGATTCTCTATCAGATCATGGCTGGTCTGTTCTCCCTTTAAGTCACATAACTCTCTCTAGTTTATGTACATCAGTCTTGAGAGCTCCAATTGACCCCAATATCTCCAGGCTTTAGGGAGGCGATGGCCTAGTGGTGTCATCGCTGGACTGTTAATCCAGAGATCCGGATAATGTTCTGAGGATCCGGTTTAAATCCTGCCACAGCAGATGGTGGAATCTGAATTCGATAAATCTCTGAAATTAAGAATCTAACGATGACCAAGAATTCATTGCCAATTGTCAGAAAAACCCATCTGATTCATTAATGTCGTTTAGGAAAGCAAACTATCATCTTTACCTGGTCTGACGTACATGTGACTCCAGACCCACAGCAATGTATGGACTCTTAACTATCGTCTGGGCAATTAGGGATGGGCAATAAATGCTGGTCTAGGCCAGCAACGCCCACACCCCGATAACAAATGAAGAAAGAGGCAAAATTCCAGATTTCCACTGCCCTTCCCGGAATGCATCTGCTGATGTCTTTTGTCAACAGCCTCAAAATATACTTCCCTCATGAAACATGCAACAGCATATTCCAAATGGAACATTACATTCAACTGATTCCCCTGTAGCATGTCCCACAACATCACTGCAATACACAAAATATACCTACATTCATTTCAGTTCAAGCATACAGCCCTGAGGCGTTCAACCCAGGTACGACATCATGATGCATTATGGCCAGATGGCTCCTAAACTGTGGCCACTCCCTGCTCAGCCTCTGCACTGGCTGACCCAAACAAGTCCCTATGGTCCAGGAATTGGCAATGCGTTAGTCTGCAGAGGTTGAGATCAATTCCACTTTTGAGTCACGGCCTTCCGTGTCACAGGAAGCAGTTTCTGTCTGTGTACCCTAATCAAATCGCTTGAACATTTTAAGCACAAGATTGTTCCTCAATCTTCTAAACTCAAGGGAATACAAACCAAGTGTGTGTGAGACCATCCCTCAAAATCTAAGACCAACTCTTACAGGTGCTGAAAATTGAAACCCGGGTGCATTAGCTGCATCTATGAATGTGCATATAGTAGTAAGTTTAATCTCATTATTCCATTATGACCTCCCACCCCTACTGTTAAAATGGAGAAAGAATGAGTCTTGAATTTAATGGCACCTCGCAAACATTTCAATGAACTTTGTAAACAATGGAAAATTCTGGAATGCAGCGTGCTTGATAGTGTGCCACCTATTGATTAAGAACTGCCCTATTTTTAACTTCCTCGATTCTCTCCTTGATGGTTACAAGTTTACATCCAAAATTACAGGCTTGTGTGGGATATCAATCCCACTCCAGACTTGGAGCATGTAATCCAAGGATCTTGTGGGGTGCAGTGACAATGTCACTGCCTCTGAGCCAGGAGACCTGGGATCAATTCCTCCCTGCTCCAGAGGTGTGTCAGAACATGTTCAAACAGGTTGATTATGAGTACCTATAATTCTGGGCAAAACTCCAGGGCAGTACTGTGGGAGTGCGGCACTGCTAGAGATGCTGTATTTCAGATGGATGGGAGAAGATCCCATACCATTGTTCAGCAAGGAAGTGGAGTTTGCCGGGTGCTGCTCTGGTCAACATCAATCTCTCAGACAACTTGACTTAAATAAATAAGATGGCTATTATTGCGAAGCTGTATGGAAAGTGGCTGCTGTGTTTCCCATATCGCAAGTACACTCCATTTATTGTGAAATGGCATCAGCTAGCAATACCTTGCCAGTGATGTCTACATCTCAAAGATTTTCGCTTTTTAATTAAAAAGCAGCACTTCGGAACATCTAAGTCATTAAAGCTCGATAAATGCAAGCTCCTTCTCAATTGATTTTTTACAAAGCATTATCCCTCAACACAACTCAGACCAAAGGCCACATCTGCTTCAGCTGGCAACTCACGCGAGAGTTAGAGGCCCACGACTTTAGCAAAACAGTAGTCAGCTCCTAATGAAAGTCAAGCTCTTCTTGCAGGGTTTCAACGTGGCACCTTCTTAGGGGCAATACACGTTGGCCCAGGCAGCGACACACACATCCTGCGATAAAATGATCACTTTTTTCTTTAAAAGCTTTTTATGGGATCTTGCTGAGCACATTTACCCACTCAACAGCAATGTAGTGACTTCCGTGGAGCAATGTGGGAGGCATCATCAGTGACTACATAACTGCAAATCGCTGTTCAAAGCGCAGTTGAAGTGCTTACATTGGTAGGGGCCCAATCGAAACTGCATCAAGAAACATCTTTCAGGAGTGCCAACCGACAAAAACGTACAACGCAGAAGGTAAAACCTCTGTGTCACAATCTTGGCTTTCTCTGAGCACACTGCTCATGAGCTCCAAGTTACAGAAACCTAGAAGGCAGAATACTTAACACTTCTGAAGGAGAAACAAGTTTTGTTTTCTTTAGATCAGAACTGCTTGAAATCCAGAGGAAATTGTGGGAATTTAATTTCATCCCTAGGATCCTATGGGACACTCGATGGGTCTTGTTCTGGCACAGTCCGAGTGGAGAGTGTATCGCAGGTGGGGAGTGCTGTGTGTACGACTCCCGGTTCATTCACTTTGACCCACAGTGTGCGCCTTGGGCTGTTTAGCCTGCGTATCGCACAGCTCTGGTTCGACTCGAGATGCTGGACCCATTTCAACCATGGGAGGTACGAAAGACAGAAACAACTTTCAAACTGAACTCGCCAGCTGGAATCTGCTCCGGCGTTTCCCTCTGGGCGAGACGGGTGTCACTGGGATGGAAGCCAGGAGTTTATTTTTAAGGACAACAATGGAAGCATCCATTGTAACCCAGCCACACCTTACAGTGCCCTGCAGTGCATTCCCAACGCGCCATACTGCGAGTGAGAGGTGAAGGGCAGGGCCTCTTCTCATGGCTCCTCCACGGGAAGCTGGGTGCCAACACTCTGCTGAAAGGGGATCAAGAAGTCCTTCCAGCCTTATGTCGAACATTCCACCCCGGAACCAACACCAGCAGAGCTCCGACAGATTAGCTGCTCATTCAACCCTCTGCAGTTTGTGGAATGGAGTTTCAGGCATGAGGGCAGTGAGAACAAGGCTCCTCCCAGTGATCGATGTGGGACCCGCCGGAGGCTGACCAAGACATCAGATCATGACTAGGCCCGGCTTCCTGCGACAGTGGTTCCCAAAACCTTTAGGGAGATAAGACTCAGACTTAAAATCTGGATGTTTCTCTTACCTCTCAGCTTTCTTCCATGCCTGCTGCCGTGTTTTGACAACTTTGGTTTTGTGACCAAGATGGCACTGGGGAATGGTGACTGTACTCCAATGCTTGAGTGCATGCGACAACTCACTGGTAAAGTGCTGCATCCCCACAGATTCCTGGGAATCACTGGCCCAAGACGGTCCAGAGTGGAAGAACATCCGGGAAGGCGTCAGGTACCTCGAGACTTGCCATCGGGAAAATGCAGAAGCCGGGGGGAACAGCATAAGGAGCGCGCTGCCATACCAACACACCACCCACCCTCTGCCATGACCACCACCTGCCCCCAGTGTAACAGAGCCTGTGGTAGCTGCATCGGTCTGTAGAGCCACCTACACACACCCTGAGAGTGGAACAGAGTCATTCTCATCTGTGTGGGACCACCAATGATGACAATGACTATAAAACCTAACTCTGTGAGAAAGGTTGCCAGGCATAGCCTGATGCATCTTAGCTGACTGGTCACTCACGCTGACAGCACAACAGCAACTCCGACTCCTCCTGAACACACAACAACGGCAGAGAGGCTGGTACATGCCAGTCACTGGAAATGGATCACAAACTTCACACACGAGTGCCTCTTCACCCGGAGCTGAGGAGGGTTGCTGAGGGAGGGGAATTTGGAAGCCATTTTGCAAAGGGGTAACTGGGAGATGAGTGGTTAGAAAAAAAAACCCAGTGCCCACAATCCCTTGTCAACTCCCGGTCAAAAGGTAAATACACAGTAGGGGACAGGAGAAAGGGAACTTGTGGCTGCTTTCCACACAGCCCCAATTGTTCAAGGTTAAAACAACTCTGCTGAAGGTCTCTTACAGTCAGACAACTAGGTCTGAATCATTTGGGAAATGAAAGGTCGCATGAAAAGGGCAGGCAAGTGGACGTGAGGAGTGTCTGATCAGCCATGAGTCTATCGAATGGTGGAGCAGGCCCAAGGGCCTGAATGGCCTCCTCCTATTCCTACCGCTGTCATACAGCTACCATAAGAGAACCAAGGCTGGGCAACATTTTACACAAAGCTGGTGACTCCATTTTTGCTTACGACTTAACGAATGCGCACATTCCAACAACAGTGTGCACTTTTTTTCTTAAGCAGGAAGAATGTCAAAGGAAGAGCTATATCCCACAATGTAAAAGAGGTTGAAAAGAGACACTGAGTCACTCCTGGTTAGGTGACGCCAGGCCCACATTTTAACAAACAAGGGAAGATCAAGGATGAGGGCCCCACAATTCTGAAGTCTTGCAGGAAAGGAGGGAAGAGGAGAAACAGGGCATGGTCTAGAGGTAGAAACATCCCACATAGACTGTGACTAGATCTTCAGGTTAACCATCAGAGAACAAACCCTCCACCTTCTTACTATAGAATTAAAGCATCAAGCCATTAAGTCCAGGATGTTTTGTTCTGTCAGTGCAGATTTGGCAGATCTGAAATACCATTGCAAATAGCATTGACACTACACATTGCCTCAGGGCCCCCAGGCTGGGGACTGAAAACAAAATCTCAGGATGTTGGTGACCACGATAAGATCTCATTTAATAGCCATTCCTACACAATAGAACATTTCCTTCTACTCCCACTCACATGATGATGTTAGCTAGTATATGCCAGTGTTTTAACCGAATGATGAAATGGCGCAATCGCCCAACTTGTTTTTAAAAACAGACTGGCCATTCAGCCCATTGATTCTGTAATGTCTCGCTGAGTAGTCACGTTCCCCTGCTTCTTACCCATAACCCTGACCATTGTTTCTATTTAAACAATCACCTAATGTCTTCAATGTGGGTCTTTTTGTGGTGACTTAGAGTCCTAGAGATGTACAGCATGGAAACAGATCCTTCGGTCCAATTCATCCACGCCACCCAGATATCCCAACCTAATCTAGTCCCCCCTGCCAGCACCCGGCCCATATCCCTCCAAACCCTTCCTATTCATATACCCATCTTCAGTTGGATAAATGAAAGGGACTGGAATTAGCCAGTAGCCTTCCAAAACCACGATTACTTCCATCTGGAAGGACAGGGGCAGCAGATACATGGGAACACCATCCCTGACAAATTCCCCTCCAGGCCACTCACCATCCTGACTCGGAAATACATCGCCATTCCTTACGTGCCGCTCTACCAAAATCCTGCAATTCCCTCTCTATAGGGGCATTGTAGGTCAAACTACAGCGGTTCAAGACTGCAGCTCACCACCACCCTAAGGGGCAACTAGGGATGGGCAATAAATGCCAGACCAGACAGCGATGCCCATGTCCCTTGAAAGGATAAACAAAATTGCCCACACTTGAGTCTTCAAGTAGGAAGAGGAGATACCTGGGGAGGTGAGGGGGGGAAGAAATGGAGCTTCAAATGAACTCCACATTCAATACTTGTATCACCAAATGGGACAATTGGACACTTAACATGGAGATGGTGGTGGTGGACTGGGGTGGACAAATTCAGAAGTTACATGACATCAGATAATAGGCGCATTAGAAATCACAGCTTTGAGCATTGCCCTTTCATACGTGAAGTCAGAATGAAGAAGCAGCGCTCTGAAAGCTCGTGATTTCAAATAAACCTGTTGGACTATAACCTGGTGTCGTGTGACTTCTGGCTGACACATAACAGATGAGGTAGCAGTATAAACACACATGGTCTCTCATCTATGTGCATGGTCAATGAGTGTCACGTCTAATAAAGATAAATTTACCAGCGAAATAGTGCTCTGTTTAACGTGGATTAATGAGGATTCACACAAGCACCAGTCTTGTATATTACAAACTATAAGAGCCTACTCCTCTGAAGTACCTCCGAGTGCCACACTGAATAACTATGAAGTTGCAATAACACACATTTATTAACACTGCTCCTATTTTACAGGCCGTGAGATTCCACAAGGAGTTGAATGTCCAACGATATGCTGTGTAGGCGACTGGGAGCATGGAACAGGAAGCTCCGAGAACTTCTGGGTCCACTTTGAACGGGATCTTGAACGAACCCAAGAGAGTCAGAGCATTAGCTCACCATCTTTATCTGAGCAGCACTACATTTGACAATGTAGCACTCCCTCGGCACTGCTCCGGATGGGTGTCGGGCTCCACAGGCCACAGCCCGGTGACAAGTGGGCCAAGTCTCGGGATGGCTTGGTTGACGTGGAAACCAAAGGCCGGTCTTTGCATATCCAGCCCCATAAAGTCAAACGGGAGCCTCTCAGAGGTCACCTTTGCACTGGGTATCTTCACACCCAGACCTCCATGAAAAAACTGTGGACAAATTTATTGTCGAGACCCTGCCAGCCCACGGTTCACACTGCGCCATGGAAAACTGATGTAATCAAACTCATAATTTAGTCTACTGCTAGGTTGGTGTTTGAGACCACACCAGTTGGCCTCAGTCCCTTTGGGCCAAAAAAGAGGAACAAAATCAGCCAGAGTTCCTGCTATTGACAGTTAGTTAACCAACCCTACTGGAAAGGCAACGTGTGAGGCTGGCAGACAGAAAGGAACTGGAGCCCTGGCTGAAATGGTCCCCCCGCACGACTCGACGGCCATTGGCAATCAACTTAAACTCAGAAAAGAAGGGGGCGGGGAGGAAGGAAATGGACAATAAACACACAGACGAACAGCGTGCAGGCTAAACCTTGCCTAAAACGTGCAGAACGGGTGACAAAATTCCGCACTGCTGAGGGACGGAGAAGGGGATTTAAGCACCGGCTCAAGGAGATGCAGCAGTTCTCAAATCTCTTGCATCTTATTCTGATGACATCACTTCTCAAAGTAAAGCTTCTTAATGAAGTGTAAAACTCGTCTGAACTGGTCTGCTCTGCCATTCTGTAAACAAAGAGCAGGCTTTTTTCAACCAACGAGGAGGAAATGCAAGGGCCCACATCAAACATTCACTTCCATAAATAATTGAAATAGGATGCGGTAATTTTCCTCAAACAAACAATGCCACAACTGTAAAATGTTTTGCCACGGACACAAAGCCTTGTATTCAAGACGTTCAGAGAGTGGCCCCAGCAAGGCCCAGTGGTGGGCTTCTCTCTCTCCCTCCCTCCCCCTCCTTGACTTAGAGAGAGAGAGAGAGAGAGACATGGGTGTTGGGGGGGGAACAAAGTTTAATTTGGACAAGGGAAGTATGGTGTTAGCGGTTTAACATGCACCTTTTGTTGTGTTCTCTCCTGATCAACGGAGTCTCAAGACCTCCCACAGTCAGGATTCTTTCTGTACTTGTATGACCAGGGGCTTTGCTAAGCTAGTCAGCTCAGTCTTAAAGAGACAGTCCCTCTTTTCTGCCACTTCCATGTGCTACAGATCTCAGCAGCTTCTCTTTGTTTATACCCTCCTCCTTATCCAAACAGGGATTGTTGTGGGTTTTATTAAAATGCATCATAACATTATAACTGCATGAGGGGGTTATACAGACAAAGAATGACACAATCAATGCTTCATGGAGAACTACACTGGAAATAGGAGTAGGCCATTCAGTCCGCCGTCATTTCCGCCACCTCCAAACGGACCCCACCACCAAGGATATATTTCCCTCCCCTCCCCTATCAGCATTCCGTAAAGACCACTCCCTCCGTGACTCCCTTGTCAGATCCACACCCCCCACCAACCCAACCTCCACTCCTGGCACCTTCCCCTGCAACCGCAGGAGGTGCAAGACTTGCGCCCACACCTCCCCCCTCACCTCCCTCCAAGGTCCCAAAGGAAACTTCTATATCCGCCACAGATTCACCTGCACCTCCACACACATCATCTATTGCATCCTCTGCACCCGATATGGCCTCCTCTATATTGGGGAGACAGGCCGGCTACTTACGGAGCGTTTCAGAGAACACCTCTGGGACACCCGGACCAACCAACCCAACCACCCTGTAGCTCAACATTTCAACTCCCCCTCCCACTCCACCAAGGATATGCAGGTCTTCGGACTCCTCCATCGTCAGACCACAAAACGACGGTTGGAGGAAGAACACCTCATCTTCCGGCTAGGAACCCTCCAACCACAAGGGATGAA
The DNA here is from genome assembly GCF_004010195.1 of Chiloscyllium plagiosum. NCBI lineage: Eukaryota > Metazoa > Chordata > Chondrichthyes > Orectolobiformes > Hemiscylliidae > Chiloscyllium > Chiloscyllium plagiosum. The sequence continues at coordinate 15,150,504 of NC_057749.1, forward strand.
CTCAGATTTCACCGCCCGAAATGTCGATTCTCCTGTTCCCTGGATGCTGCCTGACCTGCTGCGCTTTTCCAGCAACACATTTCCAGCTCTGATCTCCAGCATCTGCAGACCTCACTTTCTCCATTCAGCCCATCAAGCCTGCTCTACCATTCAGCCAGATCCTTGCTGATCGTGGAATCCCCACAGTATGGAAACAAGCCATTTGGCCCACTGAGTCCACACTGACCCTCTGAAGGGCATCCCTCCCAGACCCAACCCCCTGCCCTATCCCTGTAACCCTACATTTCCCATGGCTAATCCACCTAGCCTGCACATCCCTGGACACTATGGCCGTACTAAACTGCCCAATCCACCTAATTTGCACATCTTTGGACTGTGGGAGGAAACCCACGCAGACACGGGGAGAATGTGCAAACTCCACACAGACAGTCACCCGAGGCTGGAATTGAACCCAGGTCCCTGGTGCTGTGAGGCACCTTCTACTCAAGCACTTCAAAGCCTTCAGGACTCAACACTGAGTTCAACACCTTCAGACCATGATCCCTCTCCCCCATTGTGATTAGCCCACCCTCACTCACTGATTTATTTACATAGAAGAATAGAATCCTTCCAGTGTGGAAACAGGCCATTTGGCCCAACGTGTCCACACTGACCCTCCGAAGAGTATCTCACATTGCTCTACATTTCACCTGACTAATGCAAATAACCTACACATCCCTGAACACTACGGGCAATTGAGCATGGCCAATCCACCTGACCTGCACATCTTTGGACTGTGGGAGGAAACCGAAGCACCAGGGGAAACCCACGCAGACACGGGAAGAATGCGCAAACTCCACACAGACCGTCACCCGAGGATGGAGTCGAACCCTGGTGCTGTTGATGTCTTCAACATCAAAGCCAATTTTCCACACTGTCCCCCATCCCCCCCAGTATTCCTCAATATCTGTAATGTCTAACATTTATGTAGCACCTTGCACAACATGGCAAACTATCTGCAGATAGTAAGATCCCACAACCGGCAATGCAAGAGCATCTTTTTTCAGTGATGTTTGTTGAGGGCTGAATGTTGGCCATGACGCGGGTGAGAACTCCCCTTCTCTTCATCAATAGAAGATCATTATGCCTGGGCATTCCTCACCTGTGCATTTCCAGGATATGAATAGGCTGCTGAATGTTCCTAATATACAATGGGGACTACACTTCAAAAGGTTCATCGGTGGATGTAATGTGCCGGGTCTTAGCACCTTTCATGGTCTCTATGTAAATGCCGGCTCTCTCCTTTCAAACTACACCTTGACGACAGTGAAAACTTACCCAGGTGCCTTTGCCAACTTCAGGCAGTCATTCCCTCTGTTTAAAAGATTACTTGAACAAGGTGGAGGGACGGGAAATGGGAATCTGATGTCCCATCTACATTTTCTACACTTCTCCAAAATCACGGACTCCTCAAACCGGGTTGGCATGGACCAGTCAGACCATAAGGATATGTTTCCATACTGGATGGTTCTATGACTCTAACCCAGACTTTAATCGCTCCAATGTTTCTTTCAAAATATTCAAGCTCCAAAATTCTCCTTTTCTGTCTCTTTTTGTGCCTTTAACAAACTTTGGCATCTGCTCCAAAACCAACTGATGATGCGTCAAGTTGTGTCTGATCAACATGTTAAGATGCATTCAAGGTGCTATATAAGTGCAAGTCGCTGTTACAGGTAGAGGAACCAATAGAAGTAATTTATATTGTGCCATACCTTCTCTCCAATGGTAGTGGAAGAGACTATGAAAGTATGCGAGAGAGAGAGAGAGAGAGAGAGAGAGAGAGAGCGTGTGCAAGTCAGTGTAAGAGTGTGCAAGTGCGTTCGAGAGAGACGGTGCGAGTGACAACATAAGAATGAGACTCACTTCTACAAAGAGGTACAATCAGGAAGTAAAAGCTTGCAGTAACTCAGAAACATTGCAAAAGTGCACTGGGATGGTCATCGTTTGGACTCTTTATGAATAACAAAGACGCCCCCCCCCGCCCAGAAAAACCACCTTGCTGAAGTCTGTCCTTTTCAGCTAATAACCTCAGAGATTCACGATCATTGTTTCGCATTAAGACTTCATCAAGATACAGCAGTTAACACTTGGTGAGTTGAGTCACTCTCTCCTCAATCAGCTCTTTCCTAACTGGGTACCATTGTGTACACGCTGATGATTACATTAGTTGCGCCAATTTTCTGGAGAAAATAAAATAAATAAGCAAAGAGGGAGTCCCATTTAACAAAGCTGAAGGAACAAGCTTTGAACGTCTGAGGCAAATCGGATTATAGTTTCTAAATCCCTCAAGCATTGTGGAGACTGATCAGACGACTCATATTTTTGGCACAAGGGTCTCCCCCAAAGCCCTGCAGAGGCTGGGGGCGGGCTGAGAACGAGCCATTCACCTTCCCTTGATAGATGGGATGGTTGCTGCTCTGCAGACCCCTTCCTCTACCCCCCACCCACCTCATAGGCCACCCACAATCCTTGGGGTGGGGACACACAGTGGAGGGAAAGACCAAAACAGTGGCCTCCGTTGACATGGTCTCTTAACGCCATCACATCCGCAGGCATCCTTTGCAGAACCTGTTGTAAGCACTAATCCTCAAAAAAGCCTGGAAGGGAACTCTGTGAGGCAGGTGGCATGGGGTTTAACCCTTCCACTAGAGAGAGGACTGGCCTGCCTGGACAAGCACTGTACCTGGCCAGGGGACGTCAAAAGCATCATTTCCTGCAGGCTGCATTTTGGGAGCTGATTTTAGCCATGTTTAGTTTAATGCAAATAGGGCAGCTTTAAACTCTTTTGTTGGCCAATGTGGGTCCTTTGCTACAGATGGAGCTCGCTCCTGGGATTGGAACTGCATCCAACAATCAATAATCAATTCAGCAAATCAATTAACTCTTAACTGACCAAGTCAGAGTCTGACATGTGCAGCACGGAAACAGACCTTTCTGTCTAATTCATCCATGCCGCCCAAATACCCTAAATTAATCTAGTCCCATTTGGCCCATATCCTCTATACCCTTCCTATTCATATACACATCCAAATGCCTTTTGAATGCTGTAATTGTACCAGCCTCCACCACTTCCTCTGGCAGCTCATTCCATACATGCACCCCCTCTGCGTGAAAAAGCGTTAAGGAAAAAATTCCTCCACTTTATTTGAAAGGTTCCTCATCATTAACCTTATCACACATTGCAAACAAGCTCGAGGTACTGGGAGCTGGTGACAGCTTAGCTTGCTAAAGGTTGGATACATCACACAGATTAGATCAACTTGTGAGGCACAGGAGATGGGTCGTTGTGTCACAGAGATCTGCACAGGCAGCCCCGCACACTCAGTTCAGGGCATAAACGTTATGGAGAAAGCTCGTTGATCTTCACCCACCACCACACACACCCCAAAAGGCAGTAGGTAGCCACTTCTTATAACAATCCAGGGATTCTGTCTCCAATATTCTAGCTGGACACTCATTACCAGCGCTTTATTCCTTCTGTGAAATTCAAATTCAGCCTTAAAAGCAAATCCAGATATGCCCCTGCCATGCCTTTTATAGTGGGAGCTGGCTAACTCAGTTGGCTGGATGGCTGATTTACGATGCAGAGAGATGCCAACAATTTCTACACAGGATTAAGGTTACCTTGAAGGACTCTCCTTCTCAACCTCTCTCCTCATCTGAGGCATGGTGACCCTCAGGTCAAACCAGCCCCGGTCATCTCTCACTAATGAGAGAGAGCAGCCGATGGTCTGATAGCACTATTGTGACTTCAACTGCATCAATGTCGCCTCTCAATATTCCAACAGTCCTCTTTGACAATCCCAGGTTTCTGCCTCTGCTCGGGAATCTGCTCCAAACATTCAGCGGCAACACCAGAGAAAACATGCAACACATAAAACAGGCAGGCAGCGAATTCCGAACCATTGAGACCAGCCAGTTCACAGGGAAGTCTGTTATTGTAGGTCTCACCAGCTCAGAAGGCCCCAATCTGTTCTACACACTCTGGGACCACAGTCACTTCTCAACATGGTAGTCTATTTGAGCACAGCTAGCAACAATGAGACCCCTGACCAGTTAGCCTGCCTTTGCTGGTTTAGAGAGAGAGACCAACATCTGCCTCATCTCTTCACTTTTCCGACGTTATAGAGTTTCTGCCATCTCTCTGAACCCATCATCGCTGACTCTGCTTCACTGCTGACAGCTGATCCTCCATGATATTGTCTCCTGTTTCTCCCCAACATCCAGGTGCCTCTCAAATCACCCTCTCCTCCCGAAAGTTTCACCTTAAAAAATCTACCTCGTTTCCCAAGCTTCAGCTCAACTATCCCAACATTTCCTGCATTGGCTTGGCGCCCATCTTATCCTTTGCATCTCTGTAAAGGACTGGGTGTGTGTCAACATCAATAATGCTCCATAAATAAAGGCAAAATACCTTGGATTCTGGAAACCTGTAACGAACAGAGTGCTCAAGAAACTCAGCAGGTCTGGCAACATCTCGTGGAGATGGAGAAACAGAGTTAAACAGTTTCGGGTCCGGTATAACTTTGCTTCAGAACTGCCCTATAAATAGCTGTCCCATGTTACAAAATCTGAATATTGTGGGTGGTAAAGAAGACACACTTTGTTGAAGCTTTCCATCTTGCATCAGGACAATTCACAAGAATACCAATCTGAGGGCAGAGCCAAGTTAAACTGTTATTCTTACACATTGGCCTGACGACTGCAAAACAAAAACCTTCGAAAAAACTGTGCCTTTACTCATCAAAGCTCTAGAAAGGCACCAGCTTTGCCACCTGCCAGATACAAGACAACATCCATATCCTCATTTACTCTGTACCAACGGCTGTGGCACGGTTGTGTTGCTTTACACAATGCGCCTAGTGCTTGATCGGTAGAGACCGTCCTTAGCACCAGACTCTTCTCCTCTATCCAACCCCCACAAACTACAGATGGGAGGGTAAGTAGTTTGCATTAATTTCAAGAGCACATTGGCAGCAAAGCTGTTACACAGGCAAGTTCAGCAGAGATCACAGCGGGTCAGACAGCATCCATGGACAGAGAGAGAGACAGAGAAAAAGAGACAGAGAGAGACACACACACACACACATACAGAGGGAGCCACACACAGAGAGAGAAAGCGAGCCACAGAGAGCCAGACAAACAGACAGAGAGAGAGAGACAGACAGAGAGCTGATGAAGAGCCATCTAGACTTGAAACGTTAGCTTGTTCTCTCTCTATGTATCCTGCCTGACCCACAATGACCTCCAGCACTTGTTGTTTTCCACTGTCTGTAGTAATTTGCTCCTACAAGTTCAGCTGAGGTTGCGTCTGCCTGATAACAGATTCAAACAGGAATAGGAAGTTCAGGATCGTAACCCACAGTACACCCACAATCAAAGAATCCCCCCCCACCAACCCCCCAAACCACCCAGTATCTGTTTGGTTGGTCCTATGTCCTGTTTGCAATCCACAAGTCCACAAAAGATGACGACACTTGACCGCAAAGGAACAGTTACTGTTTTGCGATGTCGAAGCACAACAAGGCACTTGATTTGAGGATGTGACAAAATAACATGTTTTTGATTGGGAACAGACACATATATTCACCCCTCCACACAAACGCACAGAGTCATGCATGCTCATACACACACACACACACAGCAAATGACCACCAGCTAAAGATTCATTGCGGGGATTACCATCATAGGAAACGTGCAGTGGGACACAGACCGAGACCATGCCACGTGCTCCTCAATCATTCCTCTGCAAAAATGAATCAGTGTGGTTCACCTCTCCTCAGCTTTGAACCAGAGGCAAATTCCAGAACTTGTTTTGGGCGGTGGTGCGAGAGAAGAGAGATTACGCAGAGAGGCTGGACTCAATGAAAAGACCTGAAGCAACACCAAACTGGGAACATCAGAAATTGTAAACATCTCTCTCACTGCCACATATCCCACCCTCACTCCCCCGACTCCTTTCCCTTCAATTTAGCAAATTCCTGGGATGACTGTTTGTCATGTGATGCTTACAGGGCTGTAAGGATTTTGTTTGGTTACAGAAGGCTCCCTTGCAATGTAACCCTTTCTTCAAACACGCCAAGCATCCAGAAACAAGGTTACCTGGAAAAACTGGAGTCACGCAGAGTGCTCAGCACTCTGCCATCTTGGTAAATTCTGCCAGCAGGTCAGCAGGGGAGGTTTAAGAGGCGGTGGGAGCATCGGCTTTGGGCAAGAGGCAAACAAAAAGGAATAGAGCTACCCCAATGAGATCTACAAGGCCGTGAAGCACATCCATTCCCGACACAATAAATAGGAAGAGGCCATTCAGCCCTCAGAACCTAGTCCACCATTCCATGAGATCATGGCTGATCTCCTACTTCAATGCCACATGAAGCCAAGTAACTGATGGTTCTCTCAGAGTGAAGTGAAGGCAGTTTAGACAAGGTTTCCCAGACTAATACCTGGAATGGGCAGGTGGTCTGATGGGGAGAAGGCTGGGGAGGAGAGTCTTGTCCACTTGGTAACAGACTAGATGATTGAAACAGATACCACCCTGAGGGACGAGGAAAGGAGTTCCCTCGTAGAGGAAGAAATGAGAACAAGGCGTCAGAGTTTAAAAATAACAGGTCAGGCTGGATAGAAATGGAGCGTTCTTCCCTCTCTCTCAGTGCGTTTGGAACTCTCACCTTAAAGTATGGCCCCTAGTTTTGAAATCTCCCATCCTCATGAAAAGACACCTGCCTTTTCTATACATCCCCAGGATGTGGGCATCACTGTCTAGACCAGCATTTATTGTCCATCCCTAATTGCTCAGAGGGCAGTTAAGGGTCAATTACATTGCTGTGGGTCTGGAGTCACATGGAGGCCGGGGCAGGTAAGGGTGGTGGTTTCCTTCCACAGAGGACATTAATGAAGCAAGTGGGTTTTTCTGACAATCGGCAACGTATACATGCCCATCATTAGATTCTTAACTCCAGACCTTTTTTTTAAAAACTGAATTCAAATTCCACCTTCTGCCCTGGCAGGGTTTGAATCTGGGTCTCCAGAACATTACTTGGGTCTCTGGATTATTATCTTCGAGGAGAAAGTGAGGGCTGCAGATGCTGGAGATCAGAGCTGAAAAAGCGCAGCAGGTCAGGCAGCATCCAAGGAGCAGGAGAATCGACATTTCGGGCATAAGCCCTTCTTCAGATTATTAATCCAGAGATAACACCACTAAGCCATCACCTCCCCTAACTCATTCACCTTCACCTCACAACTTTGTAAACCTCCAAGAAGGGGAGAAAAGTTAAAGAATGGCTGAGACAACTAACTAGTTAAGTATTCAGGTTACCCAATAACCAGGCACTGGTCAGAATGGAAACGTTTACAAAACTCCAGGATTTAGATTCTATTTGAATTCTCTCTCCCTTTGGCCACATGTCAAAGTGCTCCATAGACAACAAAAAAAAACACAACGGTGGCTTTCACAATGTTTAATCCCGATCACAACTGGGGAAAAGTGTCATTACTAACACACACGTGGCAGCTTCACATGGTACACAACCTCTCACTGTTTAGAAGCAGAAAAAGGCCAATTCGACTCAATGTTTTGTATATTAATTGCACCTGAACACCCAAGTGGCTTACACTGCAAAACTAGCCCAAAATCTCTCAATGCCGTTTACAGTGGTACCTGCCTCGCACAAACAGGAGTGCAGATCTGGAACTTACTGTCCTGAAAAAGGCAGCATACGATGGGTCAGCTAATTGCCCAATTCGAAGCTCCGTGGGTTTTCTGCTGGGTGAGAATGAGAAGGCAAAGCAAGCGAGGGTCTGGAAACAGACTGATGCCATTCCAATGGATGGGGAAGCCAGAGGAGCTGTGGATGGGTAAACTAGTCAGTTTGTTTTGGACTGTCCCACCAGCAGTGGAACTGTATATTGTGTGAGAGAATGAGAGCGAGCGAGCATATGAGGGAGAGCAACAGCGCAACATGAGACAGTAGACCAACATCCACAGCCGCACCTTTCATCAGTCCAAGACTAAGTAGAAAGATCTGACGATGCTAAAATGTCTACCCTGCTAACCAAACATCTGGGAGAAAGTGAGGGCTGCAGATGCTGGAGATCAGAGCTGAAAATGTGTTGCTGGAAAAGCGCAGCAGGTCAGGCAGCGTCCAAGGAACAGGAGAATCGACGTTTCGGGCATAAGCCCTTCTTCAGGAGAAGGGCTTATGCCCGAAACGTCGATTCTCCTGTTCCTTGGATGCTGCCTGACCTGCTGCGCTTTTCCAGCAACACATTTTCAGCTCTAACCAAACATCTGCTCAACATTTACAGCACAAACAGACCAGGAGCTGAGCTGGTCAATGCTGACACGAGTCTTTACTACTGACACTTCATCTAATCTCACCACCAAACCCATTCAGCACTTTCTCCATCACATGATCATCTCACTTTCCCTCAAGTGCTATTCACCTCAACCATTCTTGGTGATAGCAAGCTCCACATTCTGACCATTCTCTAAGTTTCTTCTTTATCTCCGTTTGGATCCATCAGTGACTAACTTCAGGCTTATGGTCGCCAATCCTCAGGCCATAGGGGAAAGATCTCTATCTGCCTCACCAAATCCTTTTGAAATCATAATGGCCTCCCTCAGGTCAACCCTGGGGTCCTTCTCAGTCTGGGATTCAGACTGTTCGGCCTCTCATAACCACCTTAACCTCTCAGCCTTCCCAAAGCTCCAGGAGGAAGGAGGTCTGACTGCCATTCTCATCAGTCTTTCCCGGTCAATATTCCACCAATGTAGCACAATTGCTTCAAGCTAAGGCAATGTGCATTGGCTTTTCCACAGAGTTCTGGGATCTTCAGTGGGTTTCCACTGTGGGGTTCCTGACAGCTGCTGAAAACCACCATCATTCCCCAAAATAAAAACCAGGGCCGGGTTTCCGACTGTGAGGCCATGGGTGGGAATGCGAAGGAGTGAAAAGAATGTAAACAAGGCACAGAAAGCAGCACAGTCGGCATGCGTGCTCACGTTTCAGATGGTAACCGATATCTCGATGGTCAGTTTGTCCTCTCTCTCTCTCTACATGGGCACTATCCAGACCGGAGTGTTTTCGCTGCTGACTGCCTTTTTCAGCAGCTGCAGCCTTCCCCTTCCTGTTTATAATGAAACAACTGGGTTTCTGGTCAGTGTGCGTGGGCTGACAGTTCAGACCAGCCCAGTCCAGCAGCTACAAACACTCCCAAGAACCACAAGACATAGGAGAAATAAGCCATTCAGCCCATCTAGTCTACTCAACAAGATTATGGCTGATCTGATAAACCTTAACTCCCCTTTCCTGCTTTTTCCCTATAACCCTCGATTCCCCCTTACTGATTAAATATCTGCCTCTCTCAGCCTTGAATATATTTAATGACTCAGCCTCGACAGCCCTCTGTGGTAAAGAATTACACAAATACACTCCCCTCAGAAGAAATTCCTCCTTAACTCGGTCTTAAATGGGTGATCCCTTATTCTGAGATGTTACCTTCTGGTCCTAGACTTTCCCACAGCAAAATTAACCTCTCCGTATCTATCCTGTCCAGTCACAGAATCAGAGAGATGCACAGCATGGTAACAGACCCTTCGGTCCAACTGGTGCACACCGATCACATATCTTAAATTAATCTCGTCCCATTTGCCTGCATTTGGCCCATATCCCTTTAAACCCTTGCTATTCATATACCCATCCCGATGCCTTTTAAATGGTTTTAAATAGCCTCCACCACTTCCTTTGGCAACTCTTCCATACACACACCACCCTCTGGGTGAAAAGGTTACCCGTCAGGTTCCTTTTATATCTTTCCCCTTTCACCTTAAATTTGTGGCCTCTATTTTTGGACTCCCCCAGCCCGGGGGGGAAAATACCTTGTCTACTTACCTTATCCATGCCCCTTATGATTTTGTACACCTGCATAAGGTCATCCCATCAGTCCAAGAGAATCCTGTCTGCTTCAATAAGGTCGCCTCTCATTCTTCTAAACTCCAGCACATAGAGGGCAGACCTACTCCAGCTCTCCTCATAAGACAGTCCCTACCTGGTACCAACCTAGTGAACCTTCTCTGGACTGCCTCCAGTGTATCTGTTCTGAGAGGCACCCTGTTATCTCCCCGAGAGCCAGGCATCATGTATAGTGGAGTCTTGCAAGTGCACATAACCTCCATTGGGAAGGTGGCAGGGAGGATGAGGGAGAAACGTGTTACCTATTAGCATTGTCTGCATTGCTATACACACCTCAGCAATAACCACTGGCTAGCCAATTAGGTCTCAGAACACTTGCAGAGCTCCTCACAAGTAGCTCAGAGCGTCTAATAAGTATTGTAGTGATGTACTGCCTGGAGACCATCAACTTAGTTTGGGTACAAAACCTGAGTATTTCGAAATTAAAACCGTAACCGTACAAAACTTGCACTTACCCTAACAGTCACACACTCCCTCCCTACAAATGGCACACACATTTCTGCAGAATATTAACTTATCACCAGTGTGTCGTCTTACAAGATCACTGCGGTTTGGCAACAACAATACAGACAGTCATCAAGTCCTCTTTGGTTTTGGCAATCAGAAATAATCTTAAAGAGGCCATTGTCATCCATTTCGGAGGGGGTGAGGAAGTTAGTGCATCAACAATTCTGCTGACTGTTTACTGAGACACATCCTAAACAGTTACCGATAGGGACATCACCATCCATCATTGTGACAAGCTGAGTGCGAGTCATTGTCATCTTTTCAATAACACTGTTTCTCCAAAGGGTCTAAACAGAGATGGCTTTATGTGTCTGCTCAAAGCACCATTGAAAAAAGATGGAATGACTGGTGTTACCATTTGACTGAGTAGCCCAGGGTAAGGAGAAGGGAGAAGGATCTTAGCATTGGTGCTTGCTCCTCGGAGGATTTTTACACAAACCTTGTTGACAAGGCCCAACTTGAACCTTAAACCTCATCCCAGAAACGTTATAGAATAGAATCATAGGATCCCTACAGTGTGGAAGCAGGTCACTCAGCCCATCGAGTCCACACTAACCCTCCAAAGAGCATCCCACCCAGATCCACCCCTACCCTATCCCTGTAAGCCTGCATTTCCCATGGCTAACCCACCTAACTTAGACATCCCTGGACACTGTGGGCAATTTAGCATGGCCAATCCACCCTAACCTGCACATCTTTGGACTGTGGGAGGAAACTGGAGCACCCAGAGGAAACCCACACAGATACGGGGAGAATGTGCAAACCCCACACAGACAGTCACCTGAGAGTGGAATCGAACTCAGATCCCTGGCTCTGGGAGACAGCAATGCTAACCACGGAGCCACAATGCATTCTCTCTGCAACACCTCTCCATCCTTCCTAAAGTAAGGTCTCCAGGATAGAGCACAATTCCCCAGCTGAGTGCTTAACAGAAGTTTAACATAACGTCAGGAGAGTCTTCACCAGCCTTTTCAGAGGGCAGTTTGAATCAACTGCATTGCTATGGTGCTGGTGTTACACGTAGGCCAGACCAGGTAAGGAAGCCAGATTTCCTTCCCTGAAGGTCATATTAGTGAACAAGATGGGTTTTTATAGAGTCATAGAGATGTACAGCATGAAAATAGACCCTTAGGTCCAACTCGTCTATGCCGACCAGATATCCCAACCCAATCTAGTCCCACCTGCCTGTACCTGGCCCATTTCCCTCCAAACCCTTCCTAATCATATACCCATCGAAATGCCTCTGAAATGTTGCAATTGTACCAGCCTCCACCATTTCCTCTGGCAGCTCATTCCATACACGTACCATCCTCTGTGTGAAAACGTTGCCCCTTAGGTCTCTTTTATATCTTTCCTCTCTCACCTTAAACCTATGCCCTCTAGTTCTGGACTCTCCCACCTCAGGGAAAAGACTTTGTCTATTTACCCTATCCATGCCCCTCATGATTTTATAAACCTCTAAGGTCATCCCTCAGCCTCTGGTGCTCCAGGGAAAACTGCCTATTCAATCTCTCCCTACAGGTCAAATCCTCCAACCCTGGCAACATCCTTGTAAATCTTTTCTGAACCTTTTCAATTTTCACATCTTTCTGATAGGACGGAGACCAGAATTGCACACAATATTCCAAAAGTGGCCTAACCAATGTCCTGTACTCAATACTCTGACCAATACAGGAAAGTATACCAAACCCCTTCTTCACTCTCCTATCTACTTGTGACTCTACTTTCAAGGAGCTATGAACCTGCACTCCAAGGACTTCGGCAACACTCCCTAGGACCTTACCATTAAGTGTGCAAGTCCTGCTAAGATTTGCTTTCCCAAAATGCAACACCTCACATTTAGCTAAATTAAACTCCATCTGCCACTTCTCGGACCATTGGCCCATCAAGATCCTGTTGTAATCCGAGGTAACCTTCTTCACTGTCCACTACACCTCCAATTGTGGTGTCATCTGCAAACTTACTAACTATACCTGCTATGTTCACATCCAAATCATTTATATAAAAATCAAAATGTAGTGGACCAGGCACTGATCCTTATGTCTTACTGAAAAGTATGTATCATAACTTGTCTGATTAGGCTGATTAAAGATAATTAAGGCAAGACCAAGTGAAATTATGTCAACTGATGATACCTTCAGTGAGGATGACTATGAAACTAATTTTCTGTTCCATTTTTGCTAACTGAATTTAAATTCCACCGGTTGCCATGCTGGGAATTGAACCTGTATCCCCATAACATCCAGCTGAGCCCCTGGATTACTGATCCAGAGACATTACCACAGGGCCAGTGCCTACGCTCATACACATCCTCCAAAGCACTGGTCCTCAGGCTTCAAGCCCCTCTTAACCCTTCTAAAGCCCCAGCTACCTAGCTGACCCTCACTCCCTCCCCTGGTGAAGCCACTGACCCTTGCCCCAAAGTGAGGCACCTGGTACAGGATGTGTAATAGCTGCCAGAGGGTATGCAGTGTCTTTCCAGACTGTAACAGGAGGGAGCATCAGTTACATCACCCTTCAACAAAGAGTGAAGGTTCAAACCTGAATTCATCACGGCCCTCAAAGCAGGAATAAATTAAAAACAATTAGCATTGGACAAGCGTCACATAAAGGGGACTTGGTTATTTCAGTAACTATTTCATACGGGCAAGCATGGCTCAGATTTAGGTGTCGACGGGCTCTCTTTCATCCTGGTGTATTTACTGATCCCACTGGTTCAATGATAATTGCTGACATAGAGACATAGAAAATAGGGGCAGGAGTAGGCCATTCGGCCCTTCCAGCCTGCCCCACCATTCAAGATGATCAAGGCTGGCCAAGCAACCTCAGTATCTCACTCCCGCTTTCTCTTCATCCCCCTCAATCCCTTTAGCCGCAAGGGCAACTTCCTGCTCCCTCTTGGATATATCTAACAAACTGGCCCCAACAGCTTGTGGGAGAGAATCCCACAGGTTCATAACTCTGAGTGAAGAAATTCTTCCTCATCCCAGTCCAGAATGGCGGACTGCTCACACTTCCTTCCCAATCCTCACTCTATGCTCACAGATTGGTTTCTATTCAGTGCCCTTAGCCCTGGGCTCTCAGAAACTGCTCATAAATAAAATGTTAGATGCTCCACATGGACATCTACATCCTGCATAATAAAATGTCTTAATGTGGAGACTTGCCCTGTCTCAAACACATCCTATCCCTGGCACAAAGAGAAAAGGACGGGACTCGAGTTTCTTAAGAGCCAATCCAAAAACACCAACCTTGGCATTGCTGTCTCAAAGCAAATCTCTCTGAAATTCTTTCCAAATCCGAGACTTGGTGGGAGAGGGGAATGGGAAACAATGTGATCGGAAGGTCAGGAAGGATGAAGCTTACCCTTTAAAATGGGAAACAAAACCTGTGATGCATGCGAGAGGAAACCTGAGGGGCAACTTTTTCATACAGGGTGGTGCATGTATGGAATAAGCTGTCAGAGGTAATGGTGAAGGCTGGGACAAATACAGCATTTAAAAGGCATCTGGATGGGTACATGAATGGGAAGGGTTTAGAGGGATATTGGCCAGGTGCTGACAAATGGGACTAGATTGGGTTGGGATATCTCATCGGCATGGACGGGTTGGACCCAAGGGTCTGTTTCCATGCTGTACATGTCTATGACTCTGACCCGCTAACTGATCCAGCAGCCTGAACCATCAGTGTATTCTCCAATGTCACTCTGAAGCCACCCCAGGGAAAATCCACAAGCCGCTCACAAACTGGGAGCTGTGGTTTCCGTGGATGGTAACGCCGGCATGGGAGACGGTCAGATGGAACTTGCCACGGTGTGCAGTTGTGGTGGAAACAGCCTCCCTGCAACTCCTCTCTTGACAGTCATTTATAAAACTGGTGGCCAGTAAGAGCTAACACTATCTGGACTGCAGCTGCCCAACACCACACACAGCATCAGCTCATCAAATTGCAGTTGGATTCCCCAGGGCTCCACCCCTCCCCAACCACCCATTCAAAGTGACTGCCCTCTCCCAAAGTGAGCAACACCCACAGTTAAAACACATCAGGCCATGAAACCTCACTGTTCACCAGAGACTGTCTCCACAGGATCATACAGTACAGCAGAGGCCCTTCCGTCCACCAAGCGTGTACTACCAAAAGCATTCACTAGCACGTGGCCCAGGGTCTTCAATATTATGCCATTTCAAATGCTCTTCCAAATACTTTTTAAAGGTTGTGAGGTTTCCCATGTTGACTATGGCACGGGGGCTCAGTGGTTAGCACTGCTGCCTCACAGCACCAGGGACCTGGGTTCAATTCCAGCCTCAGACGACTGTCTGTGTGGAGTTTGCACATTCTCCCCGTGTCTGCGTGGGTTTCCTCCAGATGCTCCAGTTTCTTCCCACAGTCCAAAAATGTGCAGGTTAGGTGAATTGGCCATGCTAAATTGCCCATAGTGTTAGGTGTATTAGTCAGAGGGGAATGGGACTGGGTGGGTTACTCTTTGGAGGGTCGGTGTGGACGTGTTGGACTGGAGGGCCTGTTTCCACACTGTAAGGGAATCTAATTTAGACATCCCTGGACACTATGGGGCAATTTAGCATGGCCAATCCATTCTAACCTCTACATCGTTGGACTGTGGGAGGAAACTGGAGCACCCGGAGGAAACCCACGGGGAGAATGTGCAAACTCCACGTAGACAGTCACCTGAGGCTGGAATCGAACTCAGGTCCCTGGTACTGTGGGGCAGCAGTGCTAACCACTGAGCCACTGTGCCGCCCAACCGCATTGCTGAGCATCTGGAATTGCATGTAGGCCAGATCAGGTTAGGATGGCAGATTCCCTTCCCTGAAGGGCACTACTGAACCGGACTAGTTTTTTTACAAACATTGTTAACAGGTTTCACAGTCACCACTTCCACATTCTCGTTAAAAGAATTTCAATTGCATCAGCTGCCATGCTATCATGCAAATCTATGTCCCCACAGCAATAGCCTGAGCCTGGGATTAGTAGTCCAGAGACATTATTATCTCTACCCTACCATCTCCCCATGAGGCAATAACACCAGTGTTTCAGCCATGTGCATTTAATTTTTACACAAACTCTCTAACACTTTAGATTAAACTGTACACTATGTATATCATTGGCAGTATGGATTTTAAAATAGAGGTATATGGTTTTCAGTTTCATCTTGTGGAAGTGTTTTGTTCGACAAGGTCAGAAAGTCATTTGGAACAGTGACATCATTCCCAAAAACAGGCATGTGACCTCAGCCAAGAGCCCAGGATGTAGATGGATGGAAATGTTATATTGCTAGGATTACAACAGGCCAGAGGACACTAGTTCAGAAGAATCAGCAGTTCAAGTTAGAAGGGAAAACAGACTTCTCCTCAGATGAGAAATGACTTTTTCCAATTCAGTTCATGGGAACTGAGCAGCTTTTAGTTTGTGGATTTTTCAAGCCAGGAGAGTCTGGGTAGAACTTGTTGCACTGTCATAACCAAAACCAGTTGGACCATCAGAATTGTGAACAGTTCGTGTCAGCAGACTTGGGAAAGAATCATTAAATTAGTTCCACAGTTGAAGGACAAGAAGTTGGGTGTCACTGAAGCAAAAAATTGAAGAGTTGAGATTGGAGTGATATGTCTCTGGAGTTGAGTATCTGTAAAAGGCTAATGTTGGGAAACAAGTTGAAACATCATTTGAACTGAAAACAAAAATTGCTGGAGATCACAGCGGGTCAGGCAGCATTCATGGAGAGAGACAGCAAGCTAACATTTCGAGCCTAGATGATGCTGCATCAAGGCATGAAATTTAATTTTGCTGTTTACATGAAGATCTTTCTAACTGCCTCAGATTTTGTTTTCTCCTGCATAATAACGTTCTGTTGTTAAAGAACATTTGCAGCCTTGTGTGAGTATGCTTCTGTGACTAACCACCTCAACCAAGTGCAAAAACTGTACTTGTGATCTATCAAACCAGGTTTCACTAAAAGGGGGTCTGACTTATCCAATATTATCACCAGCAACACACTGAATGCAGGAACATGCACTGCATATGTGGACACTGAGAAAATGCCATCTAAAGGTCACCTTCATCACTGTTATCATTCTTTAAATCTGAAGATCTACCACCATTCAGTAACTAAGTAAAATGTTCATAACGCTTAAAAAAAAAACTTGTCTTCAACTTATCATAGCAATATGAACATGAGGTTACTGTGACCCAATGGCTGCCTATTACTCAGGACTGAAGCAGCAATGCAAGTTGCCCTCTCTGGATTCCTAATTTGCTAGATGTGGCTACTGGCCAAAACTGGCACAGATCAAGCATTGGTAATACACTGACTCACTTTCTTTCCACGTCATGTCCTTTAATTCTAACAATGAATTTCAGTGAAGGGCAATGGTGGGTGGGTGGCATTTGCACAGTGTCCACTTGAACTGTGGAGGACACCCAGTGGTACAACTGTTTTCCTCCAAATTGGATCTGGACCCGTAAAGATCATTTACAACTGAGCAGTACTCGCACTGGGAGCAGACTGGCTGCAGCACAAATTCATGCGGCGCTCAACTGGATATTATGCTGGGTGCAATTTTTGTTCTTTCTCCCCCTCCCCTCACCCACAACATCCCCCCACCCCAACACCTCCCCTACCCAAAGGGATAGTGTTCGGGTGCAATTTTTGTTTTCCTCCCACCCATTAACCCCCCCCCAGACCATCTCCCCCCACCCAAAGGTTTTCAGAATAAGTGTCAGCATTATCCATTATGTACTGGCTCAATTCCCAATCCAGAGACACAAGCACCAAACAGTTTGACGCTCCAACACAGAACCAAGAGAGCTCGACATAGCATCTTTTAGAGGAGGATGCGGAACCAAGGCTCTGAGTCTCACGTAAAAGACCGCCTTCCCTGTCCCCTGGGGCAGCATCCCAAATCATTGAATGAGATTACCTGCCCGGTAAAGGAATGCTGTCTGTGGGATCTTGCTGTACGCAAATGCAGCCGCTGTATTGCCCACATTACAGCCCGACAATAAAGGATTTCACTGGTTGCGAAAGAGGTAAGAAGTCCCTGATGTTGCATAAGGCGCCATACAAGTGCAAGTTTATTTTTCTCTGCTTTTGCTTTCGATCACGACAATTCTTTGTTAACGTTTTCAACTTAAGAGTCAAACTTTACCTAAACACGCAAAGAGAAACATTCGCCGCTGGCTCGGGAGAAAAAGAAAGCTTTTCAAGGTTCCCCCACTTCCCTGGGCTCGATGAATAGAAAACGATGTTTTCATTGCAAATAATTTTGTTAAAAATTGAAGGAAAATGTTCGAAAAAGGAGGAAGACTTAATATAACCCGAGGCCACAGCTCTTCAGAATAAAACTAATGTCTGGCTGGGAGTACAGTATACTGCCAGATACTTGCCAGCAACCCACACGCAAAACACCTTTTCAACAAATTCAGTGAGCTGCCTTGGATAAAAGCCGCCCACTTCTTTCTCTCACAGCTCAAAGAGAGAAAAAACCCACTCGCTCTTCAGTAAAATGAGCGCAGCAACATATTGTTGGTGGGTTTTCTCTCTCTCGCTCCCAAGGTCGTTCATTCCAAGTCATGTTTCAAACAGGCCTCAGCACTGCACAACCGTCCAACAGGGATTTGTGTCTCCTGTTCAGACACTCTCCTCCTGGGGAGGACTGAGGTTCCCCCAGAGTACAATGGCAAAACCCTGACGGTGGGTCACTCCTTCACACCCAAGTTACTGGTGTTGCTTCTTTCGCCAATCACCTTTGGTTGCTGCTCTCTCGTTGGTTAGACCTGGTTTATTGTTGCCACATGTACCTAGGTACAGTGAAAAGTTTGTTTTGCCTACAGTACAGGCAGATCGTACCATACAAAGATCACAGGATAATGAGACAGAGTGAGGAAAGGAGGTGCACATGGACCAAGATCTACATTCCATTTGACATTTGATGGGTCCATTCAGAAGTCTAACAATAACGAGAAAGAAGTTATTCTCCATCATCCCACCCCAGTGAGGACAGCAGCTCCCCCATCCCCTGGTGATTTCGAATTCCTCTACCAAATCTGGATGTAGGTTTGCTCGCTGAGCTAGAAGGTTCATTTTTAGACATTTCGTCACCATAGGTAACATCTTCAGTGAGCCTTCGGATGAAGCACTGCTGATGATTCCTGCTATCTATTTATATGTTTGGGATTTTTCATATAAATAGAAAGCAGGAATAATCAGCAGTGCTTCACCCGAGGGCTCACTGATAATGTTACCTAGTATGGTGATGAAACGTCTAAAAATGAACCTTCCAGCTCAGCGAGCAAACCTACATCCAGAACCTCAACCTGAGCTTCAAATTTTCTCAAAACTTGCTCTACCAAATCTCCTTAAAGAAAATAATAAGCCAGAGTTTCCAAAGATGAGATCCTTCCAACACCTATTTCACCATCGCACCCCAAAGAGGACATCTTTGGCAGCATATGCTCACCTCTCATTCTTTTTAAATACACAGTCGCAATATACTACCAATTTTAATTTTTTTTTAAATCCTAAAGGGACAGTGTATTTCCCTTTACCTTTCTTTTTTAAAAGGGTTTGTTATGTTCTTATAAAAAGTGTAAGAACCTAAGAACCAGGAGCAGGAGGAGGCTGTCTGGCCTTCTGAGCCAGCTCAGCCATTCAATAAGGTCACGGCTGATCTTCCCGTGGCCTCAGCTCCACTTACCTGCCCTCTCACATTAATACTTAATTCCTTCACTGTTCAATAATTTATCTATCTTTGTCTTAAAAACGTTCAGTCAGGTAGCCTCAACTGTTTCACTGGGCAGGGAATTCCACAGATTCCCAAACCTCTAAGGGAAGAACTTTCTCCTCAACACAATCCAAAATCTGCTCCCCCAATTTCAAGGCTATGCCCCCTAGTTCTAGTTTCACCCGCCAGTGGAAACAGCCTCTCTGCTTTTATCCTATCTATTCCCTTCATCATTTTATACAGTTCTAGAAGATTCCCACCCCCCCTCAATTCTTCTAAATTCCAATTTATTTCCGAGATTGCACGGCTACTCCAAACGTTATACACGATCATCCTCCCTCTCTCAAAATGAGGTGCTATTTTAAGGTCAGGCCTTTAAACATCTCTCTGCAACTTGCTGCATAAAAGATACACACTATTAAAAAACAATGCAGGTGCCACAGTAGAGATTTCCTGAATACTGACTGGGTTAAAAAAACTCCAACTTTTTCAAATCCACATTGCCACAGAGGGCTGTGGAGGCCAAGTCACTGTGTGTGTTTAAGACAGAGATAGACAGGTTATTGATCAGTAAGGGGATCAACGTGATGGGGAGAAGGCAGGAATATAGAGTTGGGAAACTTATCAGACATGATTGAATGGTCCAGCAGACTTGAAGGACCGAATGGCCTGACTCTGCTCCTATATCGTAAGGCTTTATGATCTTCCATACCACTCCCCATTCCCAATTCCTGAACATACCAAAACTCCCAGCCATAAATTCATTCACCAACAGAGAATCTAGCATTCTCCAGACTGCAGAATTCCACAGATACACCACCTTTTCAAAGAGGGAATTTCTCATCCTCTGTCTTAGAAAATCTGCCCCTGGTTAGGGGATCGCTCTCCACCCCCCTCCTGGTCCTGAGATCACAACCTCACTCCCACCCCCTCACATCCTGAGATTGTGGCCCTCCTCCTGGTCCTGAGATCATTCCCTGCTCCCCCCATGCTGACATCGCCCCCTTGCCCAATGTTCTCACTACCAAGTCTCTTGGCGTCTGGCCTGATGAACCTGCTGTTTGGTTCGGGCACTCGCTGCTCCTGCAGTTCACTCCACCTCTCGGCCCATCTTTCATTCCTTTTCCCGAGGCATTCCATACCCGTTTCCATGGTAACACTACTGTCCCCCTGTCGCTGAACAATGCCCGCCTCTGACCCCAAAAAAACAAAGGACAGCTTTGCTCTCTTCATCTGCCACGTTACCTTGCCCTCGACATGTTTATAAAGTATGACACCTCGAGAAATCGCCGGAGAGGTGAGAGGCCATCGAGCTGAAATCTTGGCTGAGTTTCGCTTTCCACAGTTGGTGCCTGACCCAGAAGCAGCAGTCTTTTAGTTTTACTTATTTCTGCAACTTGGGTATTGCTGGCAAGGCTGCTCATCGCTAACTGCCCAACAGGTCAACCACAGGTCTTAGGGAAAGGGCAAGATGACGACATGGAGGATTATCAGATTAGCCAGGATCTCAAAGAATGGCAGAGTAGACTCAGTGGGCTGAATGGTCTACTCTGCTTCTCCATTGTATGGCCACATTGCTGTGGGTCTGGAGTCACACAGAGACCAGACTGGGTAAGGTTGGCAGATTTCGTTCCTTAAGGACATCACTGAGCCAGCTGGGTTTTTACAACAATTGACAGTGGCTGCATTAGATGAGTTTTTCTTTTCTGATCTGGCTATCTGCCATGGTGGAATTGGAAAACCATAACCCCACAGCATTAACCTGGAGGTCTGGATTATGAGCCCCACGACCATATCAGTACACAACATCTACTGAGCAAGAGGCCAATCAGCCCATCGGGGCTGTGCCAGCTCTCGACAGAGCAATCCAGTCAGTGCCAGGTACCTGGCACACTTTCCCTAAACCCTGTAGGTTTACTTGCATCAAACACCCCCTCGAGTCTCCTCATCAAACCACTGACAGTCTCAACTCTCCCCATCCTCACAGGCATCAGGTTCCAGGTCATTACCACTGGCTCTGTAAGCAATCACATTCTTCATTGGTTTCCCACTTGTACTCCACAACAACCTTAAATCTATGTCCATTACGCATTTGCGGTCAGCTCACAGTACAAGGTTTCTTTATCCCCACCACTTGCTGCTCCCTCTTCAGCCTGTTTCCAATTCACTCACTGACCTTGGGCGAGGGAGTGGCAGAGATGGACAAATGGGGAAGAAAACGGACCCAATCAGCACGACCCACCCACAGGCATGTCCCACAAGGACAGGGGTGACCAAGAGGGCAATGCCTCCAATGAAATAATCTCGACGGCTCTTGGTCTCATGTGAAGACCAACCACTTGGACGAGAGTGCAGGAGATAGGTTCCACCCGCCACAGTCAGACAGCAACCATGGCTCAAGCCTGGCAAAGAGACAGCCTGAACAATGCTTGCACGTTATTTGAAAAGTATTCAAACGTAAGTGCTGTTGAACCTTAAATGAAGATAGACTACCATCAAGGACAAGTGCATCAGACACCTGGCTTGCACGTGGTCTCCCCAGACACTTCACTCGCCCAAGTTGGAGCTGTACTGATCTGCAGACAAACGTGTCGCAGAGCTGTCGATGTCCAGAGCTAGTGGTGGCCCTGAGTACGCTGGCATCTGACGTGGAGCACCTACCTTTCGGTCATTTTCAACAGGTCAGAAACTAGCAGCTGTATAATGGTTTGAAATGCAGTGGGGCTCTGGGATGGTTTGAGTCAGCCTAGTTTGATTTCACTCTTATTGATTGTACCTCTGTCACCCACACAACAACCTCTCTGCAGCAATCACATCGTCAGGTCTCATCCCCTACTCTCCCAGCAGAGCAATCGGAATCCTTCCGCTAAGGTCACAGCGGCAAGCATTAGGGCAACCAGTAATCCCAGTGCTATTTAGCACATTGCAAATTATAGACTATCACGGAATATCTCCTCTTTTGGAAGTTGGTTTAAGTTTTGATTCAGTCAATAGAGGTGAAACTGGAAAAGCTCAGCAGATCAGACAGTATCCGAGGGGCAGGCAAGTCAATGTTTCAGCTCAAAACGTTGCTTTTCCTGCCCCTAGGGTGCTGTCTGACCTGCTGTGCTTTTCCAGCGTCACATCAATTGACTCTGCCTTCCAGCATCTGCTGTCTTTCCTGCCTCTATGTTTTGACTCGGTTTAGTGAGATGAGTCCCTTGGCACTATCCACTGAGGAACCAAATGATATTTTCCCAAAACACACAATACGCTGGTTTCTAAAGCATTGGTGAATCTACTTTGATGTGTTACAAAAATGCCCAAGATGCTAGTTAGGTGGGTTTTCAATGGAAAATACGGACTCCAAGCCCCAGAAGCCAATATCAGAGCAGATGACAAAGGGGTAGGTTTTAATCAACATCTAATGATGACTAAAACATGCTGTGAAACTTGAAAGAGTTCAGAAAAGATTTACAAGGATGATTCCAGGGTTGGAGGATCTGAGCTATAGGGAGAGGTTGAACAGAATGGGGCTGTTTTCCCTGGAGCAAAGGCTGAGGGGTGACCTTATAGAGGTTTATAAAATTATGAGGGGCATGGATAGGATAAATAGACAAAGTCTTTTCCCTGGGGTGGGGGAGTCCAGGACTAGAGGGCATATGCTGTACATCTCTATGACTCTACGACCCCATTGCCGATTGTTGGAAAATCTCATCTGGTTCACAAATGGCCTTCAGGGAGGGATCCTTACCCGGTCTGGCCTTTGTGACTCCAGGCCCACAGCAATAGGGTTGACTCTTAACTGCCCTCTGGGTAATAAGGGATGCAATTAAATACTAGCTTAGCCAGTGATACCTTCATCTTGTGAATGAATCAAGGAGACGTTTAGCATTGACATTACAGGCAGTTGCTTATCAAGCAGCCTGAGTAGATGGGATCAGTCATCTGTTATAGCAAATCTGGGAATGCTGCATTGAATTACAGTGTTAAAAATCACATAACACCAGGTTATCGTCCAATAGGTTTAATTGGAAGCAGTAGCTTTCGGAGTGCTGCTCCTTCATCAGGTAGCCCTCCCAAAGCGTGTGCTTCCAAATAAACCTGTTGGACTATAACCTGGTGTTGCGTGATTTTTAACTTTGTCCACCCCAGTCCAACACCGACTCCTCCACATCTTGAATCACAAAATTAGCAAACAGGAACACAGGAAACTGCACAACTTCTTAATCAGAGACTCCGGTTTCTCCAAGGCTCTTTCCCACTCCTGACTCGGATAATAAACATTCCTGGAATTCCGCCCGCTATCTGCCTGGTTAAACAACACAGCCAGAGGAGAAACACAATGCAGTTAACGAAGGTAAACAACTCCCCTAGCGACAGTCAGGCTCCACACACACATAAAAACCACATCCTGAATGCACACAATAGCCAAGTACTTACCTCATTTTGGCACTTATCAGGTAAACAACACACCTTGGAGGCAGGAACACAAAAAGCCAGGAGTGGTGAAGACTCCATCGCTGTTTTGTTTTCCCTCAGATGCTGATCAATGCCTCTAAGTCAGTGTTTACACGGCTAATTCCAGCTCAGCGTTTTCAGGTGGCAGTGTTTCTATGGGCCTATTGAAACTGTCCCCCATGGTGGGGGCAGACAGAGAGTAACGACAGGGATGAAGATATTGCACCTCGATTCCCAAATTGAAGCAATATCTTGAACCTTGGGCTCTGGGAGACTGCTCTCTCTTCTGCCAGCTAGCCTGTCCCTTACACAGACAGACATCTCATGCTGAGAAAGGAATCCACGTGTGCAGACACTGGTGCACATATCTAGGACAGGTCACCACCTGAGCTAATGGAAGGAGGAAACTCTGCTACCGTAACCAATAACAACACAAAGTGAGAGTGAAAGAGACAACTTCAACAACCAGGAAATCTCTCACATTTGATGCAAAGCTGCGATCATTGCTGAACAACGAGACTTTGGAGTGCAGGTTCATAGATCCTTGAAAGTGGTGTCAAAGGTAGACAGAATAGTGAAGGTGGTGTATGCTTTCCTTTATTGGTCAGAGTATTGAGTACAGGAGTTGGGGGGTCATGTTGTAGTCGTACAGGACATTGGTTAGGCCATTTTTGGAATACTGTATGTAATTCTGGTCTCCTTCCTATCGGAAGGATGTTGTGAAACTTGAACACGTTCAGAAAAGATTTACAAGGATGTTGCCAGGGTTGGAGGATTTGAGCTATAGGGAGAGGCTGAACAGGCTGGGGCTGTTTTCCCTGGAGCGTCGGAGGCTGAGGGGTGACCTTATAGAGGTTTGTAAAATCATGAGGGGTATGGATAGGGTGAACAGTCAAAGTTTCTCCCCCGCCAGAGTGGGAGAGTCCAAACCTAGAGGGCATAGGTTAAAGGTGAGAGGGGAAAGATTTAAAAGGGACTCAAGGGCAACATTTTCACGCAGAGGGTGGGGATTGTATGGAATGAGCTGCCAGAAGTAGTGATAATTGCAGGTATAATTACAACATTTAAAAGACATTTGGACTGGCACATGGATATGAAAGGTTTAGAGGGATATGGGCCAAACACAGGTGAATGGGACTAGTTTGGGAAACGTGGTTGACATGGACTATATAGAGCCCCAGTTAGACCACACTTAGAATATTGTGTTCAGGTCTGGTCGCCTCACTATAGAGAGGATGCAGAGGAGATTTCCCAGGATGCTGCCTAGACTGGAGGGCATGCCTTATGAAGAAAGGTTGAGGGAGCTAGGGCTTTTCTCATTGGAGCAAAGAAGGATGAGAGGAGGCTTGATAGAGGTGTACAAGATGACGAGAGGCAGAGATAGAGTGGATAGCCAGAGACTTAATCCCAGGGAGGAAACGTCTATCACGAGGGGGCATAATTTTAAGGTGATTGGAGGAAGGTTTAGCGGAGATGTCAGAGGTAGGTTCTTTACATAGAGAGTGGTGGGTGTGTGGAATGCACTGTCAGCAGTGGTAGCAGAGTCAGATACATTAAGGACATTTAAACAAATCTTGGATTGAGACATGGATGATAATAAAATGAAGGGTATGTGGGTTAATCCAATCTAGGATAGAAGGTTGGTACAACAGAGGGCTGAAGAGCCTGCACTGTGCTGTACTGTTCTATGCTTTATGTTGTATGACTTTTTTAATAAAGTGAGATGACAGTAAGTTATAAAAAGTATATGCATAGAGGCAAAGAAAGATAAAGGGAGTTCAATATCTGCAACCGCAGAGATATCGAGGAGGAGTTAGTGTTGGACATTGTTGATTGGCACAAGGAGAAGAGGTTGATGGTGTTGGGATCGTGCCCTCTGTACTATCTTGTCTTGGTAGTTCCCTTGGTAAGGTGCTAGAGGATCGATTCTAAAACTCAAAGCAGTCCTCACATTGTCAGCTAAACTCCAGGGGGCTGCCTGAAGTCTGCAGCTCTCTGGAAAAGCTGAGAGTAGGTCTGATTGAAGTGTTCTTTTATAAGGAAAAACATCACCACGAGTTCTAATTAAGATACCTGAAATACCATGGTTACGGGAAAGCAGGTGCGGCTGTGAGAGAATGTGTTTGAAGGGGAGATTGTTTGATTCGTTCAATGTAAATTAAAGGCCAAACAAGAAAGAGAGTGTGTGTGAGAGAGAGTGTGTGTGTGAGAGTGAGAGTGTGTGTGAGAGTGAGAGTGTGTGTGAGAGTGAGAGTGTGTGTGAGAGTGAGAGTGTGTGTGAGAGTGAGAGTGTGTGTGAGAGTGAGAGTGTGTGTGAGAGTGAGAGTGTGTGTGAGAGTGAGAGTGTGTGTGAGAGTGAGAGTGTGTGTGAGAGTGAGAGTGTGTGTGAGAGTGAGAGTGTGTGTGAGAGTGAGAGTGTGTGTGAGAGTGAGAGTGTGTGTGAGAGTGAGAGTGTGTGTGAGAGTGAGAGTGTGTGTGAGAGTGAGAGTGTGTGTGAGAGTGAGAGTGTGTGTGAGAGTGAGAGTGTGTGTGAGAGTGAGAGTGTGTGTGAGAGTGAGAGTGTGTGTGAGAGTGAGAGTGTGTGTGAGAGTGAGAGTGTGTGTGAGAGTGAGAGTGTGTGTGAGAGTGAGAGTGTGTGTGAGAGTGAGAGTGTGTGTGAGAGTGAGAGTGTGTGTGAGAGTGAGAGTGTGTGTGTGAGAGTGTGTGTGTGAGAGTGAGAGTGTGTGTGTGAGAGTGAGAGAGAGTGTGTGTGTGAGAGTGAGAGAGAGTGTGTGTGTGAGAGAGAGTGAGAGTGTGTGAGAGAGAGAGTGTGTGAGAGAGAGAGTGTGTGATTGAGAGAGAGTGTGTGTGTGAGAGACAGTGTGTGTGTGAGAGAGAGAGTGTGTGTGACAGAGAGAGAGTGTGTGTGTGAGAGAGTGTGTGTGTGTGTGT
>NC_057749.1:15177348-15193253 GCF_004010195.1 Chiloscyllium plagiosum
AGAGAGTGTGTGTGAGAGAGTGTGTGTGAGAGAGTGTGCGCGCGCACGTGGGGAGCTGTGGTGAGGGTCAATGAGAGACTGAGCAACTTCAGTCACCATCCATCTTCTTGGAACCAATGATTCAGAGTTGGCATGGGGAAAGCAGGACTGGTAACCTTCACCGGTCAGGTACAGCTCTCTGTCCCGCTGCTCTTTCAGGAGGGAACCTGGCAGAGGCAGAGGTGGGGCTCTTCTCTGACTCTCGATTTCGAGTCTGTGGGTTACCAATGCCCCTCACCTGACCGAGAGCCACGTTCTGCTCCAGGTATCATGCCTGGCTTCTGCCTCCGCTCTCAAGCCACCTGGCACTGACCTGAACGCAGCAAAACAAAGGAATAAGACTGGACTGTCCTGCCCCTCGGGTCTGTTACTCTACTCTGCTGGCTCATGGCTACTCTTTACCTCAAAACCTATCACCAGCTCTCCTTCCTGTTTCCCTCAGTATCTGGCAGTCAGTGCGCTGATTGCAATGCCCGCTGCCCTTTGCAGGGAAAGATACGAATCAAGGGAGTGCACCTCCATCTGGCTGTCTCGTGACCTTCCACCCTCCTCATTTGGGCTAGACGCCCCATCCTTGAGAGCTAGCAGCCCTCTTGCTTGGGTGATGTTGGCCAGGGGCATCATCAGCCAATCCTGAGGGGGGAGGGGGAGGGAGGCAGGGCAGAGTGGGGATATCAAGGCCGTTCTACTGTCCTGTACCCACTCTACACTCCACCTCCACCAACCCCCCCAATCTGATTTCCTGTACCCGCCCCTCTCCCCACACCCAGTGTGGCCCCTCCAGGTTGGTTGGGTTGGGGTGAAAGTGCGAAGGGAACAGATCTCATGGGCTTCAGAACTTCAAGGTTTCCGTTAGTAAAGGAGGGAACGTACACCCAACAGACACACACTGGGCTAACACCAAATCCCAGTCCACTCCTACCTACAAACTACAATGGGCCTTTGGTTTAACATCCTGGTTTAAGCCAAAAAAAAAAATGGAATTAAGAGTTCTTCTTTTAGCCTCAAGGGTTAACTTTATGGGCTCCGACACTAGCCTCACTGAAAGGGACTGATTTCGGAAGCTGGGGGATTGAAGAGTTCCATACTTTCTCCTCAACCTGTTCTGAGATGCAAGTGGGCCTTCAGGCCAGGCCTCCTGGCTCAGAGATAGGGATGCTGCCACTGGGCCACAACAGCTCCCTATGCTTCATGCACCAGAGTTTTTGGATTTTTAAAATCTAAGAACAGAAGAGAATCGGTCAGTTCATACGGAGTGTATCTGCTCTGTTCACGGAACTGCTCAAAATGGAAAGATACAGAGATGAACTGTGCATCTATCAACTGCCTGCCATCACTGTAACCACAGCAACAGGCTGCTGAGAGTAAAAAAACCCTCTCCGATACCTGCAACATGTGACATTTTACTCCACGTCCTCTTTGACTAAAGCCTAGCAGCCACCTTGCAGTTACATGAGAACTACAGCAATTCCGAAATCTCACCTTACTCCCTCTCTCTCAATCTGTCTTACTGCTGCTCAAACATCCAACCCAAGGTCAGCAACTCCCAGTGCACGGACCCAAACTGATCCCAGAAATCCCAACTCCATCCCGGAAATGAGCAGCTGATGTCATTGCAATCTTTTTTTTAAAAGATTAGATTAGATTCCCTATAGTGTGGAAACATGGCTCTTCGGCCCGACAAGTCCACACCGACCCTCCGAAGAGTAACCCACCCAGACCCATTCCCCTACAGTTACCCCTGACTAATGCACCTGATAGGCAAAAGCGATGGAGGAAACCAGAGTCTGGATTAGAGCGGTGCTGGAAAAGCACAGCAGGCCAGGCAGCATCCAAGGAGCAGGAGAATCGACGTTTCGGGCAAAAGACCTTCATCAGGAATCACAGGGAGAATGTGCAAACTCCACACAGGCAGCCCTGTGTTCGATCACAAGGCTGGGATCGAACCCGGGTCCCTGGCGCTGTGAGGCAGCAGTGCTAACCACGAGCCACCGTGTCGCCCGTTAATACTTTTAAAAACCTGTTCAGGCTCTCTCTCGAGCAGGTGGGACTTGATCCTGGGTCTCCTGGTTCATAAGCAAAGGTACTGCCGCGACACCACACTGATGTCCAGTTAAATCTTGAAAAACTCCTTCCCATTGCTCGTCTCTCAGGTAAATATTACTTTCCAGACTCCATTAGGCCCTTCTCCCTCCCAATGCTCCTTTGTTGAAAGAGGAAAGGAGGACATCAGGAGATTGTAAACACAGAAAATGCCGGCATTGTAGCTCAGTGATTAGCACTGTTGTCTAACAGCACCAGGGATTGGGGCTCAGTTCCACCCTAGGGTGACTGTCTGCATTTGCACATTCGTCCTTTGTCTGAGTGGGTTTCCTCTGAGTGTCCTGGTCGCTCCCACAATACAAAGATGTCCAGGTTGGGTGGATTGGCCGTGGTAAATTATATACAGCGTCCAGGTTAGGTGGATTGTCCATGGTAAATTGTACACACAGCGTCCAGGTTAGGTGGATTGGCCACGGTAAATTACATAGTGTGCAGTGATATGCAGGCTGGGTGGGTTAGCAATAGAAAATGCAGATTACAGGGAGAGGGTAGGGTATGGGTATGGGTGTGGGCGAGATGCTCTTCAGTGGGTCAGTGCGGACTTGATGGGCCAAATGGCCTACTTCCACACTGTAGGGATGCTAGGAGAATAGGAGGAAGCCATACAATCCTTGCTTTCTCATGCAATATGTTCATGGCTGATCATCTGACTCAGTACCATATTCTCACTTTCTGCCCCCTTCCTTTCATTCCCTTTACTCATAAGAACTAGTAACTAACTCCTTCTCGAAACTTTCCCAATTTTTAAATAACCCCAAAAGCAGACTGTAGAAAGTTTGTGAAACAAGTCTTCACCCGAATAATGTGCACAGGTGTGTAGCTTGTATTGTCAGATGAGGAATCAGCTCTCCGAAACCTTGCGATTCCAAACCTGTTGCCGACGCCCACCTGGTGTCATGTGACGTCTGCCTTATGTCCTACGATGGCAACCCATCAGCTCAAAATCTCAAGGCCGCCACACACCCACAAACGGCGCCCTCTTTGTCTTAAAGGTGTCGGCCGTGGTTAAGACAGCAGAAGCGATTCACAAGAATGGCCCCAGGGACAAGGAACCTGAGTCAGGAGGGAACACTGCAGGAGTTGAGACTGCTCTCCGAGCTGAGGAGACTGGATAGACACTTCCAGCATCATGAGGGGGCTGTGAGGACGGGACAGGGAGAAGCTGCTCCCACTCAAAGGACAACGACGGGGGCACAGATTTAAACTGATCTGCAAACAAAGCAAGGACAATGTGGGAATTTTCACCCAGTGAGTAGTTACGGGTAAGAAATGCACAGCCTGGAAATGTGGCGGGGGAGGGTCAATTAAAGCATTCAGTAATTATTTGTACTGAAATGGTGACCAGGGTGATGGGAAAAGACAGGAGACAGGAGGAGTCGGCGCCATGAGGCAAATGGCCTCCTTCTAGGCCATAATAACCGCGATGCTGGACCAGCGACCAATACAACATGAAGCCCCTGCGCTTCAGACCCAAGTGGCCACCTGCACCTTTCGTTATGACAGCTGCTCGCTGAAATTCAATTCCAAGCTCCAGCCACAGCGGCTGAATCGATTTGCAGCTCTCCGTCCAGCCTCGAACAATACATCTCGTAACAGCAGCCGTGTCTGATACCAGGGCAGTTCAGGCCACTTTGACAAAGTGACCAAAGTCCTTGAAACAACGCCCTCTAAATTCCTGTGGCTTGCAAGTGAGAGCAACAGTCCCTGCTGATGCCAATGCCCAGCCTGCACTGTGAAACTGCTCCCCTCCTGCACACAGCAACCCCAAACACTGCCCTGACAACCCCAAACACATGAAGGCAGACAAATGTCAGTGGCAAAGGTCACATACTCAGCACCTCCACCCAACAGCTAAACTCTGGACTGCTATATACACACACACACACACAGACACAGGTACGTGCGCACACACACAGCAGCGCACACACTTGCACAGGTGCAGGCACGCACTCGCACAGACACAGGCACATGCACACACACACTCTCAACGACACAGGCACGCACGCAAAGACAAAGGCACGTGCGCGCACCCCCCGCACAGACGCAGTACAACCACCTGAACCATAAGGAACTCCCAGGGAGACCTCAAGCTGTCTGAAGATGCTGGGTCTCACCTCAGTTTGGCCAGGGCTCATTGTCTGAGGGAGAGCTATGCCCAAACATACCAGATCCCAACTCACCCCTTGCTTCATTTCTGTCGAGCCGTACAATTAGCCAAAGTCCCCGTCCTTACCGTTACTGCACACGGTGTGTTCTCTGCACACCAACAATGCTGCACTCCATCAGTTGGCACAGCTCTGCCCTTCGTTCTCAACAGCACCAGCACTGACCAACAGTTCCTTCTAAACAGTACTCTGACAATCGCGGATTCGACTGGAAATTCCAAGTTTTAAAGAAAGGCATAAACCCTTCAATCACTCAGACTCTGCGGTTGGCTTCAGCCTGGCCCCGACTGAGAACAAAGTCAAATCTCTGCTTTCCTGCCAATTTCTTCTTTCATGGGGGATATGGTGCCACGGCGAGGGCAAGGGGGCGAGGGGCAAGGGCAAAGAGAGAAATCCAATATACTGAGGTAATGGAAATTGGGGCTGCACAAGAGCTGGACAGATGCAGAGTTCTCGGCCGTCCTGTAGTTAGCCGTGAAACTCTCTCACTCGCCTGGTTGCACTGAAACATATAAAGACCCAGCACACACTGAAACCAATGGGCCACACGTTACATTAACAAATGATGGCCAATGTTGGTCACCAAGGCAGAGAGAGGCAACAACCCAAAAGCTTTAAATTCAAAACGTTGCTGAATCAGGAGCCAATGTTGGCTGGGGAATACAAGGCTGGCCGATGTACGGGATGGGAGGCAGAGTGACCCTGCACCGATAGGAGTTCACGGAAAGTGGAATGCAGACTGGGGATACACTGGAACAGTCAAAAGAAATGCAAGAATAAAGCAACAGGCAGTATCTAAACAACACACCATACCAACAACATGAATTTATCAAGTGCCATTCATTAACAATGACATCTCAAAGTTACTTCCAACAGACCAGGGCTCTGCTGCATCATTAGCCAGTTAGTGCACAGCCAACTCCCACAAACAGCAATGTGATCGGGCGGGTCTGTGTGATGTTGTGGAAATGACACCGGGAAGAACTCCCTTAACCTCTGCAAAATACAGGCCGTGGGATCTTTCACACCCACCAGCTGGGTGATGTGGAAGCTCACTTCACTACCGGGTTGAAACGACTTTCTCTGTGTGACCACGCTCCAGGTCAAGGTGGAGGGAAGCGTCTTAACTCAGATTTCGACACTGCTGCAGATTAGGTCCCGTACAGAGCAGAAGGGACGGATTTTGTTGTCAAAATTATCACAGCTCAGTCTGAGAGACAGGATGCCCCTCTGTCCCTGTAACTCCCAATTCGGGTGCAGCAAACAAAAATAAGGCCAGTTCCCCTCCTCTTTGGCATTATAAAATACACAGAGAACTGGAAACTGGCTCCTTACAATGGCAGGAGCTCGCTGGAGGCTTTTCAGTGATTCACGTCCAGCAGTCAGGCACGTCATCCAGAGACCAGCCTTCACTCCTTACGCTGAACAGGAAAATCATTCATTTGGTTATGGCTGGGAGTGCTGTTGGCAGGCCCACTGCATATTGCACTGGTGCCAAAGGCTCAGTGAAGCCATTGACAATCAGTACTGTACTATGAAGAGTGCGTTAATAAAAGACAGCCTCAGACAACGGGCGCTGTCCTCAGCCAAAAGTCTTTATTTGGGTTTGCACACACCCCTACCACCGTGGCTCTGCATCCCCCTCCCACCCTCTGTTGGTCACCACTGCCAAAAGGAGTGTCCCCTTACAGCTCAGAAGGGAATCAATCATTAGGTTATTCCCGGGTGAGCCATCGCGTGGGTCATTCTATTTTCCTGGCAGGCCTTTGAGGCTATTTTATGAATTAAGGCTGTGAGCACTACAGGAGTTTGCTGCATCCAGTAGGGTGTTGTAAACTCCACGGTCAGCTCTGATGTAATGCCCGAGATTACGTTTCCACCCATTCTCCTCCTGGAGGCACAGAATTCTGAAGTCAAGTTCTACAATTCTCCCGTTCCTCCATCCCACAAACAGTCCGCACTTACACAGCTCCACGTCACATCCTGCAGTGCCCTGAGACTCTTCCAGAGGAGTGCAGCCACTCACGGACACCACACTCACCCCACATTAAACAGGGTTACGGGTCAAGGTGAACGACGCTTGGTTTGAGAAAGCGACAGAGGCAGAGGATGAGGTGGGAGGTGGGAGGGAATTCTGCAGGTCAGGGCTCCAGGCAACTGAAGGGATTGCCACCAATGAGGCAGCAATTAAAGTCAGGAAATGTGTAAGAGGCCAGAACCTGGCTTTCCTGGAGAGCTGTAGGTCTGCAGAATGTTATAGTGATAGGAACAAAAATGAGCAAATGTAAATACATTTTTTTTTTAAAAGAGAGACGGGTTGCCAGGCCAGAGGTCAGTGAGCACGGAGACAGGGTCAAGTAGGTGAATGGAGCTCACTGTGAATCAATGTCCCAGTGTGGGTTATACATACACCCAGGATCCATTAGCACTGAGTGACACTGAAGGTCACAATCAAGATCACCTTTACTGACCAGTCACTTTGTCAATTTTGATTTCGCATGATTGCGTGTGCACACACAGTGTCTATTCACATGTAGCTCTGTGCATGTATGAGGTTTGCACATGTTGTGCGGTGTGTGCACACCTATGTGGGAGTCTGTATGCCTGTGTATGTGAGACTGAGTGAGTCAGTGCATGTGTGTCTATGTGCACCTGCGCCTATGAGAGTCTGCACATTCAAGCGTGTTTGCGTGCAGGATTGCGTGTGCACATGTCCATGTGTCTGTGTGTGTGTGTGCGCGCGCTGCCAATGGGGGAAGTGCTCATTTCTGAACGAATTGGTAGAAATGGAGGAAGTAGTGTCAGTGGCAGCTCTCCAGTGAATGGCCAGCGTGAGAGCGAGAGCGAGAGCGAGATGTAAATAAGTGTGTGAGTGAGAGATAGCAAGTGAGCGAGAGTGAGAGTGAATGGGTGTGACTGTGCGAGATTGTGAATGAGAGCAATATTGAGAGTGAAGTGTATGAACACAGCAGGAGCAGGGTCAGGACTGGTTGCAGTGAAGATTATCGGAGATCCAACATTGAACGTGTACTTTCCTCCCCACCGCTCCCAGCATCAGAGCAAGGAGAGGAGTGGGGCCAAGTGAGATCTCCACTACAATGTAACTGTACCATCAGCAGAGCAGGAACCATCAGTAGAACAGCAAGGCACAGCAAGCTAGCACAAGCTCAATGGCTTGGTGGCCACGAGGGAAGATTTACAAACATACTCTGCAGCAATATACCAGGTTAGAACATGACAAATCCACTAATTAGCTGTTTTCCATGGTAACAGAGGTTGAAACCAAAGAAAGATTCCACAGCAGAAAGATCCTGTACTGAGGGAAGAACATCTGCACAGAATCCGGAAGACAGAGGACAGACCTATCGTCACAGGTTTCTGAAAACATTTGGAATGACGCTCTGGCAATGGGAAAACCCCAATATAATCCACATTATTGAAGGGTAATAGGCAAAGAAACAAGAGCAGGAGTAAGCTATTCAGCCCCTCAAGCCTGCTTCAGCATTCGATAGGATCACAGCTGATGTGCCCCAGGCCTCAAATCCTCTTGGAGCCCTTGCCTCCTCCTAATGAGACACATGTTTGAAGTGAGTCACACCAAGGACTGGTTAAAGCCGCAGTGAGTATTTAGCGGGTTCCAATCTCTCAAGCTGGTGACAGACAGACACTCGCTGGGCCTGTTGCAAAGTGGATTTTCTTTTTGTGTTCTCATGGGCATCACTGGAAAGGCCAGCATTTGCTGCCATTCTCTTACTGCCGTCAAACCCAGCATCTTGCTCAGGGCCATTAAGACTCGACCATATTGTTGTGGGTCTGGAGTCACATGTAGGCCTGACTGGGTAAGAATGATAGGCAAAGAAGCCCATCAAGTCAAGATTAGAGTGGTGCTGGAAAAGCACGGCAGGTCAGGCAGCATCCGAGGAACAGGACAATCAACATTTCGGGCAAAAGCTCTTCATCAGACATTTGCCCAGAACGTCAATTTTCCTGCTCCTTGGATGCTGCCTGACCTGCTGTGCTTTTCCAGCATCACTCTAATCTTGACTCTAATCTCCAGCATCTGCAGCACCTACTTCTTCCTTCTCTAAAGGACGTTAGTGAACCAGGAAGGTTTTTACAACCATCGATAATAGTTTCATGCTCACCGTCAGACTAGCTACAAATCTCAGAATTGATCAACGGAATTTACATTCTGCTCGCTGCGATGGTGGCATCTGAATCTATGTCCCCTCAGCATTGCTCCAATTGTCAGAATAAAGGAAGGACTGTTTAGTTCATAAACACAGCCCAGGCAAGTCTTCAACTACCCTGGGGAGAGAGAAACAGGCTCACCTGCAATCAAAAGCCTGGCCTGTTAAACGTACCCAGTGTTGTGGAAGCTGGGCATTAAGGAAATGAAACTCAACATTTCTTTGAACAATTTCTGGAAGATGTCTTTGGGGGATGGTATGAAGGACATTGGCAGCTACTCTGAGTGAAAAGATTAACTATACCAACAAGCAACTTCAGTCACCCCTCAAGATTTGACCCACTGCAGTTCAGGTTTCTCTCTCTCTCGGGTATCTTGCTGTACTGCAATTGCATTCAAACATTCAAAGAAAAACCCTACAGACTAGATCTTTCTGATCTAAAAGGTACTGACTCAGTACACTGCTGTTCAGCAACTCTCCCAGACATCTCAACCTTCATCCTTCAGCTGAAACAATGAGTAACAGCAAAGGACTGAGTCACTGAGCTGGGGTGGGTTACAATGGAATCTATTAATGTTTCCAACATAACCAACACCTGCCCTTTAACTAACACACACACACACACACACACACACACACACTCTGAGTCCACACCGACGCTCCAAGGAGCATCCCACCCAGAATTACCATCCCTACTCTTGCCCTGAAACTCCACATTTCCCGTGGCTAACCCACCCAGCCTGGACATCCCTGGGCACTATGAGGCAATTTCCCATGGCCAAACCACCCTAAACTGCACACCTACAGACTGTGGGAGGAAACTGGAGCACCCAGGGGAAACCCATGCAGACACGGGGAGAATGTGCAAACTCCACACAGACAGTCACCCGAGGATGGAATCGAACCCGGGTCCCTGGTGCTGTGAGGCAGTAATGCTAACCACTGAGCCACCGTGCCGCCCTAAAACCCTTGAGGAAAGATTATTTGAATGGAGACAGTATTTCTATCTCTCTCTCTCACAGATGCTGCCAGACCTGCTGAGTTTAATGTACTCCTGCCACATTCATGTGAACAAGGAACAAGTGGAGGCCACTCAGTCCTTCAAGCCTGCTTTCCCATTCAATAAGATAATTGCTGATCTGACATTAACCTCTATGTTCCTGCATCCCCTCGGTCTTCAAGAACGAACCTGCTGGAACCACGGTCTTTTGAACCACCTCTGACAACAGAATTGAACCGGCTGTCTTTGTGCTGCCAACTCTGGGTAGACTCACCGGAGTCCAGAGGACCATAGGGCTGCTCTCTCAATAGTGAGAGACGACTGGCAGTGGTTTGGCCTGAGGATCACCACATCTCAGGTGAGGGGAGAGATAGATAGACAAGGAGAGGCCTTCATAGTGCCTCAAGCCCATGGCTGTTAGCATCTCTCTGCATTGTACACTAGCCATCCAGCCCACTGAGCTAACTGACCCCCTTTTACTGAGTACACTTATACAGTAATCCTTGTGTTATGAGGCACCCTAACAAAAGAATTCTTTCGTCACCTTGAGTAATCTCAGCCAGTATGGGATTGAACACACACTGTTGGCATCACGATGCATCACAAACCCGGTCTTGCCAACTGAACTGACCAAGCTTTGGGCAGCTCCGAATCGAAACAAAGAACACGTCTGCTTTACCTCACTGTTCCAGCTTTATTTAATTCCCCTCCTCTCCGTCATGCTGTCATGTCCTAGTCTTTCACCTGGTTTCCCCCAATTCTAAAACCTAGCTCTTTGGCTTTGCCAACTGGGGATTGCCAACAGCTGAGGAACTGCGACCCCGAGTAAAGGGAGGGAGACAACTCAACAATGACAAACACCGTCCTAGCACCTGGAGACTAAGAGTTCAATTCCTGTTAACTGCATCATTGAAGGTAGCATTGGGGGAGTGCTGCCTATCACACCAAAGCCCCTGTTTTCCTCAGCCAGTGATGGAAAAGGTTCTATCTGAAGGAAAAGTCGGGAGTCACAAACCACAGAAACAGACTCTTCAATCCAACTTCCAGGAGCATTGGCGGCTGAGGGGTGACCTTATAGAGGTTTATGAAATCATGAGGGGAATGTGTAGAGTAAATAGCAACAGTCTTTTCCCTGGGTTGGGGGAGCCCGAAACTATAGGTTTTAAAGTGAGAGGGAAAAGATTTAGATTAGATTAGATTACTTGCAGTGTGGAAACAGGCCTTTCGGCCCAACAAGTCCACACTGACCCGCCGAAGCGCAACCCACCCAGACCCATTCCCCTACATTTACCCCTTCACCTAACACTACGGGCAATTTAGCACGGCCAATTCACCTAACCTGCACATTTTTGGACTGTGGGAGGAAACCACGCAATCACGGGGAGAATGTGCAAACTCCACACAGAGTCGCTTGAGGTGGGAATTGAACCCGGATCTCTGGCGCTGTGAGGCAGCAGCGCTAACCGCTGTGCCACCGTGCCGCCCCCATTTAAGGAGGACTTGAGGAGCAACATTTTCAAACAGAGGGTGGTGCGTGTATGGAATGAGCTGCCAGAGGAAGTGGTGGAGGCTGGTACAATTATAACATTTAAAATGCATTTGGATGGGTATATGAATAGGAAGGGTTTGGAGGGACATGGGACAAATGCGGGCCAACGGGACTAGGTCAGATTATTACACACAACACTTAATTCCAATCCAACCGTCTACCTCCACACCTTACGGGCTGTGTATGCACAAGCTTGTCTCATTTGCCTGAAACAGTTAATCGCACTTTGGGCAATCAAATTCCTGAGGATGTAAAAGGTGCCACAGAAATGCAAGTTGATTAGTTTCTATCAAGGATGGGAAGACAGAAAGGAGATGAGAAAGATACACAATATGAAGGATGAGAAGGCCTTTCGACAGAGCTGGTGGTTGGTGCCATTTATCACTGAGCAGCTGAGTTACCAAGAACAGAATTTCCAAGAATAAATCTCTGCAAAAGTTTCTTCCGGCTTTTCAGTTTTTACAGCAGCTGGGAACTCTCTGTGGTTACGATTACAGCACCGTCTGTGGCACTGGCCAACGTGAATGGGAAAGGAGGACCATTCCTCCACTATTTCAATTCCAGAATAAAGCAATAGGAAGTGGAGGCCATGTGGCCCCTTGAACTCGCTCTGCTGTTTAATAAAGTCACAGTTGATCCGAGGTGGGGGATGGTGGGAGTGCCTCTGCGTCTTCGAACACAGCACTGAGCCGTGGTACGGACAGTCTGCTCCACAGCAGAGACACCCA
The DNA here is from genome assembly GCF_004010195.1 of Chiloscyllium plagiosum. Lineage (NCBI taxonomy): Eukaryota > Metazoa > Chordata > Chondrichthyes > Orectolobiformes > Hemiscylliidae > Chiloscyllium > Chiloscyllium plagiosum. Next base: position 15,189,123 of record NC_057749.1, read on the forward strand.
GCATTACAGTCTCCCTCGCGATGCTAGCTCCTTCACAAACACAACAACAGCACCAGTGCAGACATCCAGCTCCTGAAACCGTGATGTGATTCACCACGTGGTACAAAGCCAGGAAGGGAGGGAGGGAGGATGTGGGAGACCTCACAGCGAGTTGTACGTTAAACAGATAGCACAAGGCCCTGCACAGTTGCTACGGAGAGTCATGTCCAGGCCAGGCTCGTGGTGAGATCTTTTCTAAACAAAGAGCAGAAATTTGCCTCCAATGGCAGCTGGGCCGTACACATGTTCAGACTCACTCCCACATGTTTATTGAAATGCCACGTACAGACACACTGACAGAGGAGGGCAGAGACAGAGGGAGGGAAGGAAACAGACACACACACGCATGCACAAACACAGATAGACACACACACATACTGAGAAATACACACACACACACAGAGACTGGCACGCGCGCACAGAGACAGACGCACACGCGCGCGCACAGAGACAGACACATGTGCGCACACACAGACACACTTGCACACACATGCACAGACACACGCACGCACACACACACAAATGCGCGCAGGCACACACAAATGCGCGCAGGCACACAGACACACACACATGCACACACAGAGACATGCGCACAGTGACACGCACACACATGCGTGCGCACAGTGACACACACACAGACACACGTGCGCGCACCAACACACACAAACACACATGCGGGCACACATATGCGCACGCGAACACAGAGAGAGAGAGAGAGACAGACAGACACACACACACACATTGACAGAGAGGAGGCGGACAGAGGGGCTGGTACACGCAGACAGAGAGAGAAGTGCGGAGGGATTCAGGCAAAGAGAGCAGCATATGGACACAGAGACAGACTGAAGGTAAGGGAATTCAAGTTTTCTAAATTCAGAATCCTTTTTGAAATTTCAACAGCTAACTGGGTGTGGGGGAAGAGGGTGGTATGTGGGTGCTGTGGGAGAAAAGGAAAGCAGCAGCAAGCTTTTGTACAAAACAGGACACAGTCACACTGACCATCTGCACCGGGGGTGGGTGCTCAGACTTGCCCGGCACTGACTCAGAGTAACCACTGCTGCCCTCCCACACTCTCCCAGATTGAGAGAGCTCTCCCCAGCAAAGCTGTGTCAGCCGTTTCCTCTACCTCTTCTCCCGTTGGCTATTTCATCTCAGTGGGGGTCTCTGTTAGAAGCTGTAGCTTCGAGACTTCTCCTGCAGAAACTGAGCCCTCAATCTCAGCACCCTTCAGCTCCAGGACTGAACAATAATGGGCTCCAGACTAACAATTAAAACACGGCTGCAGGTGAATGTTGGAAATTGCCAGGACATGGGAGAACATGAGTTTGTGAGTACCCAGGAAGGGGTGGGTGGACGGAGACAGGAAGAAATGGAGGATCTATTTCAGTGCAGCTCCCTCACCAGCCCCTTCTAAACAACGGAGCAGTGAGGTTAGGGTCCTGCAGATCCCCTTCCTCAGGTGCACTGGTAGAAATGTTAAGAGGAGGTCAGGGCAGGTCTGAAAGGAAATGATGACCACGGTCCCCAGAAACTGTCCCAAGACCTCAACCCACCCAAAGAGAGGCAGAGTCAGGCCACCAAGCACATCTCTGCAAAGAAACAAAGCTCACTTGCAAACCTAGTCAAACGGACGGGTTGGACCAAGGGATCTGTTTCCATGCTGTACATCTCTATGATACCGTGGTTATAGGAACATAGAACAAAGGAGCAGGAGGCATTCAAGAGTGCAGCATAGTGGCTCAGTGGTCTTTATATCTCTGCACACTATTTCCAACCAACTATCCACCCAATGCCCCTCATCATAGAGTCCCCTACAGTTTGGAAGCAGGTCATTCAGCCCATTGACTCCACACCGACCCTCTGAAGAACATCCCCCCCCCTCCCACCAACCCCACCCTATTCCTGTAACCCTGCATTTCCCATGGCTAATGCACAAAGCTTGCATATCCTCGGACAGTATGGGTAATTTAACACAGCCAATCCACCCTGACCTGCACATCTTTGGATTGTGGGGGGAAACCAGAGCACCCTGAGGAAACCCACGTAGACACGGGGAGAATGTGCAAATTCCACACAGACCGTCACCCGAGGCTGGAATCGAACCTGGGTCCCTGGCGCTGTGAGGCAGCAGTGCTAACCACTGAACCACCGTGCCGTCCCACAGTTGTTTTTGACTGGCACAGACTTGATGAGCTGAAGAGCGATTTCTTCTGTGACGATCTCTAACAAACATTCGCAGAATTCAACCGGGGCATTCCATGAGTGAATGCCACCACAGTCTTTCAAGATAGATGATCTAAGATGAGCTGAATGGCCACCTTTATCCTATCTGAAATACTTCAACAATGTCAGAATATGTTGAAGAACTGTGAAAAAGCAAGGATGAATGATCTACTTCTGCTTCACTTGCAGCTCAGGGGCTGGCGTGACTTACTGAGTCATCAGAAAGACAGCACCTCCAACAATGTCGCACCCCTTTGGTACTGCACTGGGAGGATCCTGGAGTGGGACCCGAATCCACAATCTTCTGAGTCACAGTCAAAGTTCGATCCAATGATTAACGTGAATCACTGATGGGCAAACTCTCCCTGAGAGTGCAAGCAATGGGGTGAAATGATTCTCAAAGCACAGCACACAGCTACACCAACTGAAGTGCACTATTTCTCAATCGTGACTGAGCACAGATCCACAAAAGAATCCTGGATGAATCGTATGCCCACCTTTCCAAAGAAGCAAAGCACAAATCTAATACTTTTACTCTGTTTCCTAAAGCAATGAAGGCTGACAGTGAAGGAGGAGGTCTGAGGTTACAGGAGGATATGAATGGACTGATCAGATAGGCAGATCCTTGGCAGACGGAGATTGACCTGACTAAGTGTAAGGTGATGCACCTTGGAAGAAGGAACAAAGGAATACTCAATGACTGACAGGACACTCGGAAACTCGGAGGAACAAAGGGGTGCTTTTTCACAGATCCCTGAAGGCGGCAGGTCTGGTTAAAAGGGTTAATGGAGGAATTTATTAGTCAAGGCAAAGATTATGAGGGAAGGGATTAAGTTGGAGCTGTACAGAACGTGGGTTAGGCCACAGGTGGGAGTACTGTCTATAGTTGCGGTCTCTGCACAGTCAAAAGGATGTGATTGTACTGGAGGGGGTGCAGACGAGATTCCCCAGGATGTTGCCTTGGGATGGTGCATTTCGGGGATGAAGACAGGGTGGATACGTTTGGGTTGTTTCCTTCAGGGTACAGAAGAGGGGTGGGGGCGACCTGCTAGAGGTGTATAAGGTGATATGGGGCATGGACAGGATAGATAGAAAGCAGCTGTTCCCCTTAGACAAAGGGTCAATAACAACATAGCATGCTTTTAAAGCAAAAGATTTAGAAGGGAGTTGTAGAAAATCTTTTTAACCTGGAGGGTGTTGGGGTCTGGAATGTACTCCCTGGGAGGGTAATGAGGCAGGAAACCTTCTACCTTTAAACTTTATGAAGCTGAGCACTTAAACTATGGGCCAAGTGTTGGAAAGTGGGACGAGTGTAGATTTGGAGTAGTTTTTTGGCAATATAGATTCAATGGGCCAAAGGGTCTCTTCTGTACTGTGTGATTTTAAAGCCTGCCGCAAATTACAGTCCTGCAGTGAACAACAGAACCTCACTGCAGCATGACTGCTCAAGACAGCAAATGCCAAGAGGATATTCAACCTCAAGGGCAGTCTAGTGCAGCCCAAAGGCAATCAGTGCATATAACGTGGGGAGGGAGGGGGTGGTATATGCATGTATGTGTGTCTGCCTGCCTATGACAGTGTGAGCAAGAGCAAGCGTGCATGTTGGAGAGTGTGTGAGTGGAGTGTGAGTTGAGTGTGAGAGAGCATATGTGAGTATGTTGTCCACACAGGTGTGTGTGTATGGGCAACAGAAACTGTGTGAGAGACAATGTGTATGTGTGTGAGAGTGAGAGTATATATGTGCATGAGAGACAGACAGACAGACATAGAGAGACAGAGAGAGAGAGGGACAGACAGACAGAGATAGGGTGAGGGAGAGACAGAGGGAGAGAGAGAGACAGAGACAGACGGACAGAGAGAGACAGAGAC
>NC_057749.1:15196435-15212423 GCF_004010195.1 Chiloscyllium plagiosum
AGTGAGAGAGTGTGTGTGTGTGTGTGTGTGAGTGTGTGAGAGAGAGAGAGTGTGTGTGTGTATGAGTGTGTGTGTGTATGTGAGTGTGTATGTGAGAGAGTGAGTGTATGTGAGAGTGAGTGTGTGTGTGAATGAGTGTGTGTATATGAGAGAGTGAGTGTGTGTGTGTATGAGTGTGTGTGTGTATGTGAGTGTGTATGTGAGAGAGTGAGTGTGTGCGTGTATGAGTGTGTGTGTGTATGTGAGTGTGTATGTGAGAGAGTGAGTGTGTGCGTGTATATGAGAGTGTGTGTGCGCGCGCGTGTGTGAGAAAGCGGGCGAGTATGTTTGCACAGGAACTTCGAACGAGAACAATCAAAAACTGGCGACAAGTTTCGCTCCCCATTCCTCAGGCTCCCATGTAAACAAGGTGCCTGTAAGCTGCAGTGCGTGTGCGGTTGTGACTACCTGCAGCAGGAGAGAGGGAGCGAGAGAAAAAAAACAGGTGTCATGATTCAGCATCAAATAACATTCTCCGGAAAGGCTTTTTATTGTTTGCATTCCCATAGGCAGGCAAGTGAAAGAATAAAGAGCCTTGTGAAAACATGCTCACGGAGCTACAGACACACAGTCACACACATTCCTTCGAGATGATAAAGCCTGTTCCATAGGCCTCGACAATCGATTCCTGTGGTTTATCCATCCGCTTCATGGACCAATGACTAATCCACCAGGAATTCTTTTTAAGGAATAATTATAATCCCACTTGAAGGAACATTGTCCCCTTTCCTCCAGCTTAATTAGCTCTGCTACAGGAAATGCAACTTTCGTCACCTCCATTTCAACTCCGCTCCAAAGTTCAAATCAGTGTCTGAAAAGAACAGAAGAAACAGGAGCTAGAGGAAGGCATTTCAGCCTGTTCCACCATTCAGGGTCAATCTTTGACTTCAACTCAATCTTCTTTCCCTAGCCCTGCATCCCAGGTATTTTTTCAATATGAACAAATCTCTCATTTGCCACCTTGAACATAACTGAACTCCCACTGCCCTCTGGGGAGAGGGATTCTAAAGATGCAACACCTTTCAAGTGAAAAAAATCCCTCCTCATTTCAGTCCTAAATGGACTGATTTTTATCTTGCGATTGTATCTTCTGGTTCTAGAACCCTCCCTGCCCAACATTTAGGGGGTAATATGCTTCCTGTACCAACTCTGCTGAATCCTGGAAGAATTTTATACGGTTCGACAAGATCACCTCACGTTTATCTAAACTCCACAGAATACAGGCCCAATTCATCAGATCTTTCCTCCATCCCAGGATTACTTTGATAAATCTTCACTGTACCCTCTCAAAGATAAGTCTATCTTTAGCTGAGGAGGCCAAATCTGCATACAGTGCTCCAGATGTGGTTGCATCAGGGCTCTACATAAAGGCAGCATTATTGCTGGACTCAATCTTCATGTAATAAAAGTCAAGTTGTCATTTGTTAATAACTAAATCTCCTGCCCAATGTATTATTTTACCAGTTTACACAGACAGACAGAATCTATTTTACTCCAGTTGTAAAAGTGCTGCACTACGCAGAGCTCACCTTTTAATGTTCACTGCGGGATTGAGGGGGTGCCGCACTGTCACTGGTGCTGTCTTTCAGACCAGATGCTCAACCAAGGCCTCCCCTCAGGGGATCACGAGTAAATCCCATGGCCACTGTTTCAGAGATATGTCCTAGTGCTTTGGAAAGTATTGAACCCCTCAACCAAAAAGAAGAATGGGCTAATGCTGTGGGATCTTGCTGTGCCAACGTTGAGCTGGTTGGACCAACATACACTAGGGTTCATAAGATCAAGAGAGAACCTTATTGATATATAGAAAAGCTCAACGGGTCTGGATTGGCAGGGGGGGGGGGGGGGGGGGGGGGAGAGAGACTAGGAAAGGGGCACAGTTTGGGACCAAGACCTCCCTTTTTCAGACAGAGCTGGGGAGAATTCCTTTCTGATAGTGGATCATCAGCCTCTGGAATTCTCTTCTTGAGAAGAGTGGTGGAGGTTGGGTGACTAAACGGATTCAAGGCTGAAGTTGGTGGACATTTGATGTACAAGAGGGTGAAGGGTTATTGGAGGATTGGGGAAGTGGAGCTGACACCACAACTTGATCTTCCTGTAAGAAGGGGCAGGGTCAACGGGCTGAATGGCCTATTCCTACTGACATGCCTGATGTTGGAATGTGCACATTGCTGACTACTTCACTCAGCTAGGCTGGATCAACTGGGTCCCTATCTACTGGGAACCGGAGAGGACCTGATTGAAAACCATAACCTGCGCTCAGCTCGGAGAGGGATGGTGCAGTGATGGGAGTGCGTGGAAGTCAGGACAAAGCCTCACAGGTCAGTGTAAGGAAGAAACAATTCCAAACTGAAACAAGGAGTGACTTCTTCAGAGAGTGATTTCTCCACCACCTGATATGGCAGAGGGTCAACTGACTGAGGTTTGGATTCTGAGGAAGGGTCACTGGACCCAAAATGTCAACTGTTTCTCTCCCCACAGATGCTGCCTGACCTGCTGAGTCTTTTCAGCAATTTCCGCTTTTTTTCACCGAATATGTTTAAGAAAGAACGTGATTTGCAGAGGCTAATGGTATCAAAGTGTATTGGGGGAAGGGAGAGTCAGGGGGGCGTGCAAGGGTTGATGTTGGGATAGAGGGTCAACCATTATGGAGGCAAGAGTTCTAGGGGCCAAAAGGCCGACAGCTGCTGCTACTTTCTAGGATTCTGTTGTGAAATGAAATTGGCATGAGCGTAGGTCATTGAAATATGCTGCACATTCCCCTCAGTGCCCATGACATGAGACATTCCTACTGCCATCTGGATCACATTTGCACCTTCCTACTTTCTCTCTCTCTCTCACATACACACACACACACACAATCACATGTGCATTCCGACGCAGGCCTGTGTAACCGCAGCAACTGTGACCCTGGGTCCCAGATGTCTAAAAACTTGTCATGTCTCCTCCATATCCCCCTCCTGGACCGAGATCTCAATTTCAGCCCAACTTCAGGTGTGTTCAGGCACTTCTCCACCAGGGGGCAGAGATGTTTAAAAAAGCTCCATTCATTTCAATGCACCTAGTTTATTTCTCTGACTAACTCCAGGTTTGTTAAAGTAAAGAGATATCGTCACGGATATTCACAGAAACATAAAGCCACCTTCCACACTGAGCCTGAAAGTAAAGCTCCCTCTCCAATTTTAAACAGAAAGTAAAGCTCTCGCATCATTGTTCCCCATCAAACACTCCCAGGACAGGGACAGCATGAGGTTAAGATACAGAGTGAAGTTCCTCTACATTTTCCACAGGGCTCACTAAAAAGTCTTGCATTGATATAGCAGCTATATTCAAGCCAAGGATATTCTAAAGCACTTTACATCGAATTAAATATTTTTTGAACCATACTTAGATTAGACTCCTGACATTGCAGAAACAGGCTCTTCGGCCCAACAAGTCCACACCGGGCTGTTTTCATGGAGCATCAGAGGCTGAGGGGTGACCTTATAGAGGTTTACAAAATTATGAGGGGCATGGATTTTGGAGGGATATGGGCCGGGTGCTGGCAGGTGGGACTAGATTGGATTGGGATATCTGGTTGGCATGGACGGGTTGGACCGAAGGGTCTGTTTCCATTCTGTACATCTCTATGACTCGATGACCCTCCAGAGAATAACCCACCCAGACCCATTCCCCTCTGAATGATGCACCTAACACTACGGACAATTTAGCATGGCCAATTCACCTAACCTGCACATCTTTGGACTGTGGGAGGAAACCGGAGCATCCGGAGGAAACCCACGCAGACACGGGGAGAATGTGCAAACTCCACACAGACCCGAGGCTGGAATCAAACCTGGGACTCTGGTACTGTGAGGCAGTAGTGCTAACCACTGAGCCACCGTGCGGCCCACTTATTGACTTACTGTATGAAATGCAATGACCAATTTGCATATAAGCTCTCACATATGATAGATGGTGTTGTTTGAGAGACAGAAATTCTCCAGAACCCTATAGATAACTCACCTACTCTGAAATTGTGCCAAGATATCTTTTGCATTGTTTCACAGGCCGGTGAGAACCCAAGGTTAATGAAATAGTACAGCAACGCTCAGGTACAGAATTGTTGAGCTGCAGCCCGATAAAGATAGAAGATCAGAGCACAACTCAGTGATTAAGCTGGGAATTGGATGCTGGGGAAGTGAACTGGTCGAGCAGTCCCACGTGTTTGTGGACTGGCCTGCTGCTGGGCTGGACTCTGACCTGCTGGGATCTGCCTGTGCCTCTGGAGAGAATGGGAAGTTTAAAAATAAAACACACAAAGGCCGGGCTGTGTGTGAGAGATGAGGAGAGTACAACTGTGGGCCAGCTGGTGACAGAATGACATCAGTTCTTGTGGAGGGTTGGGGAGGGGGGTTTAAAGCTTTTGGTTATGACTGTTCCACATCCAGTTAACGTATGTCAAACTATGGGCTTCGAAATAGCTAGGTTCAGAGAACAGCTTACAACTTCTTACAACTGTCTGACTTCAGGTTTTAATGTTGGTGTCTCCCTCCTCTCACTCACTCCTCCCTCCCTCCTCCTACATCTCACCTTCTCCAACTGTCGACGGTTCTGCTAATTACTTGCTGCACTTTTAATCCACCCACCTTCCCCCCACCCCCACCCCCCGCCCCCCACCACCACCTTCCACTTTCTCTTCGAAAGCCCTGATCAATCTCATGTACAAATTCACTGTGAAAAATGTAAACACATCCTGTTTCTCCTGACCCTCACCACCACCCCCAAGCCCAACCCACGGAGAATAACAATTCCACTGTTTCACCACCGGACTCTAAGCCTCACAGCCTGTTTCTCAATCGGCTGAGGAAATATTCAGGTGAGGAGAGACAGGGTGGACTGCACTTGTATTCACTGGAGCTCAGAAGAATCAGAGTGGACCTCAGTGAAAGATATTAAACTCTGACAGGGCTGGACAGACTGGACACAGGTATATCCATTTTAGGGCCTGAACACCAGCTTCCATGTCCTTTACTCACCTCCCCCCCCCCCCCACCCCAGGCCCCCCCGTTGCCCTAGGCTCCCCTCCGCCCCAGGTCGCCAATGATTCCGACTCTACCACTCCCACGGGCAGCGCATTCCATGCCCCCACCACTCTCTGGGTAAAGAGCCCACCCCTGACATCTCCCCTATACGTTCCACCCTTCACCTTAAATTTATGTCCCTTTGTAACACTCTGTTGTACCCGGGGAAGAAGTTTCTGACTGTCTACTCTATCTATTCCTCTGATCATCTTATAAACCTCTATCAAGTCATCCCTCATCCTTCGCCGTTCCAACGAGAAAAGGCCTAGCACTCTCAACCTATCCTCGTACGACCTATTCTCCATTCCAGGCAACATCCTGGTAAATCTTCTCTGCACCCTCTTCAAAGCTTCCACATCTTTCCTAAAGTGAGGCGACCAGGACTGCACACAGTACTCCAAATGTGGCCTTACCAAAGTCCTGTACAGTTGCAACATCACCTCACGTGTCTTGATATCAATTCAATTCATCAAGCGTGCTTTTAGCTGCCTCACCTTCTCTCCCTCTGCGCTCCATCTCCACCTATCCGCTCACTCTTTCCTCACACTTCCCCCACCCCCACCCCTCCGCTGGACCCCCTCGTCCCCAAACACAACCCAAACTTCTGCAGCAGTTATAGATCAAACTTTGTAACAAACTTACAAACCGGCATTCTGAGTGAACCAGCAAAAGGTATCTACCTCAACGCTGACACAATCTCCACGATATCAGAGTAGTCAGTTAAGGATATGAGTGAGGCAGCTCCCTGCTGGTAAGTGGTGGCTGCAGGTATGGGTACAACAATTAAAAAAACACTTGGACAGGTACATGGACAGGAAAGGTTTAGAAGGATATGGGTGAAACACAGGTAAGTGGGACTAATTGAGTTTGGGAAACTTAGTCAGCATATATGAGTCGGACCGAAGGGTCTGTTTCCATGCTCTATGACTAAGTTTTATTTAAGGCGAAGTTGCATTTTATTTAAGTGATTGATGTTTTAAATAAAAGCATTACAGTGATGTGTATACCCCCTGCATTGCACTTCAATTACTCAGTTTGTATTTTTACATTGTAGATCTCTCGATCAACCAGCATATTTGATTAACCCATACTTCTGGTCCCATGGGGACCCGTTAATTTTAAAAATTTGCTTTCCCACCGTTTGCTAGTTACTATCAGTTCCAAAGACCAGTCACTGGACTCGAAACATTAAATCTACTTTCTACTTCCGCAGATGTTACCAGGCCTGCTGAGCTTCTCCAGCTATTCTGGATGCAGTGAAGATATTTCCCCTGATGAGGACTCGGTAACCATGAGTCCCAGTCTCAGCGAGATTCCAGGTAAACCGTTTAGCACGGAGATGAGGAAGCATTTCTTCCCTCAGAGGGTGGGGAGCCTGTGGAATTCTCCACTGTTGGTCCCAGAAATGAAAAGCTTAACATTAGAGGAACATTTGAGGACTCTGGGTCTATACTTGATGGAATTGAGAAGGATGAGGGGAGGGGGGGGGGGGGTCTAATTAAAATATACAGAATACTGAATGGCCTGAAGATGTTTCCATTGGTAGGACAGACTAGGACCCAAGGGCACAGCCTTGGAGTAAAGGGAAGACCTTATAGAATGGAGATAAGGAGAAATGTCTTCAGCCAGAGAGTGGGGAATCTATGGAATTCATTGCCAAAGGTGGCTGGGAGGCCAGGTCATTGAGTGTATTTAAAACAGAGACGGATAGGTTCTTGAGTACCAAGGGGATCAAGGGTTCCATGGAGAAAGCGAGAGAATGGGGTTGAGAAACTTATCAGAGCTGAAAATGTGTTGCTGGAAAAGCGCAGCAGGTCAGGCAGCATCCAAGGAGCAGGAGAATCGACGTTTCGGGCATGAGCCCTTTTTCAGGAAGGGCTGCGGCGCTTTTCCAGCAACACATTTTCAGATTCGATCTCCAGTGTCTGCCGTCCTCACTTTCTCCTTGAGAAACTTATCAGCCATGACTGAATGGCAGAGCAGGCTCAATGGGCTGAATGGCCTAATTTATGCTCCAATATTTTATGGTCAAGACCAAGTCATTGAGAAATGTTTAAGCAATAGGCAGATTTCTACAGTGGCTCAGTGGTTAGCCCTGCTGCCTCACAGCACCAGGGGCCCAGGTTTGATTCCAGTCTCGGGTGACTGTCTGTGTGGAGTTTGTATGTTCTCCCCGTGTCTGCGTGGGTTTCCTCCCACAGTCCAAAGATGTGGGGGTCAGGTGAATTGGCTGTGCTAAATTGCCCATAGTGTTAGGTGCATTAGTCAGGGGTAAATATATGGGTGGGTTACTCTTCGGAGGGTCAGTGTGGACTGGTTGGGCCAAAGGGCCTGTTTCCATACTGGAAATCTAATCTAAAAACATAAGAAACAGGAGAACTTGTCCCCTCACACCTGTCCTGCCATTCAGGATGATCTTGGATGATTGGACATAGAACTGGACACTGTTTAATTCCTTCTAGCTCACAACTCTCTGATCTTCCAACAACCCCTCTCCATCCTCTTTAAATACTTTCAATGATCTCACCTCCACAATTCTCTACGGTAGGAAATTTTAAGCATTCACTACTCTGAGGGAAGAGATTCCTTTACATCTCAGCTTTCAACCAGTGCCTTCTTATACTCGAAAGAGGTCAAGGGGGAGAGAAAGAAAGCACAATTCTGGCCATGATCACTTTCAACGGCACAGCAAGCTCAATGGGCCGATTCGCCTATCCTACATTTCTTCGGTGAAAGATAATCAACCGAAAATGGTTTCTCTCTCCACAGACGCTGTCCGAATTGCGGAGTTTTTGCAAGCGTTTTTTTTTTGTTCTTATTTCAGATTTCCATCAACCACGGAAACTTTGTTTTTAGATTGTTTCATAATTACCCCTCCCAGCTGCAGTGGGAAGATACCAGCCAGGATCGCACTTGTTACCTTTACCTGAAGGGTAAGGGGGGAGGGACGGGCATTTGGCAGAACTTGTGGGGGGGGGGGGGGTGAAGGTCTCCCACCAGGAGAATAGATTTGAACCTGTTTCGAATGAATCTATTCTTGGTTCAAACCTTCTCATCCACATTCGGTCTTTAAAACCATTGCATTTCGTGCCACAGCGGCCCTGTCCTCCTCCTCTCCTCTACATTCACAGTGTTTTAGTATCTGCACCTGAGGGGAGGTAAGGAGCAGCAAAGCAACAGAGTTTAAAACCAGAAGGTGCCCCCTCTCCTTGCCCAACTTTCTTTCTGTCGCCCATGCCGCTGTTTGGTCGTAGAGCTGGCCAGCCACTCCCTGAGAGCGCCAGGCTGGTAAATAGCAGCAAGCTATCTGACTGCGGAGGGAAGCACAGTTAAGTGCGGCCCTATCCCCATTCCCCAGACAAGGATCATTCTAGCACTAGGACAGTGGATGCTGGGAGCTAGGCCTTGAGGCCATCCATCCAATGCCCATTGGGGCCCAAATGGAGGCCTTTTGGCCAGGCCAGCATTTATTGCTCATCCTAATCTCACACCACCAGGTTATTGTCCAACAGGTTCATTTAACTGCACGAGTTTTTGGAGCACTGATCCTTCATCAGGTGGTTGTGGAGTATAAAATCAAAAGACATAGAACTTATAGCAAAACACTATAGTGTCACACGGCAATTGTATTAAACAAACCTGGATTAAGTCTTTCATCTTCTAGAGTGGGTTGCAGGTTTCGGTTCATTAATATGTAAATCCCAGAACTACTTTTAAGTCACCTTCTTGAGATAATTTAAGGTTTTATAACAAAAGGTTACATCTCAGCTCAGAGAGTATATGAAACATGTGAGGTCAGAGTCTGTCTGTATCCCAATCTTGAGTCAGACTGGTTCTATTTCCAAAGCGGAATTGACAAAATATTACACAATTGTAACATTTAAAAGGCATCTGGATGGGTACATGAATAGGAAGGGATATGGGCCGGTTGCTGGCAGGTGGGACTAGGTTGGGTTGGGATATCTGGTCGGCATGGACAGGTTGTTTCCGTGCTGTACATCTCTACGACGCTGTGGGTCTGGCCAGATAAGGACAGCACTTTCCTTCCCTGAAGGCCATTAGAGAACCTGATGTACTTTTCCCAACAATCCAAAATGGATTCATGGTCATCATTAGACTCTTAATTCCAGATTTCCATCGAATTCTACCATATGCGGTGAGGGGATTCGAACCTGGGTCCCCATGACATGACCTGGGTCTCTGGACAGTTCAGCAATAATACCACTAGGCCATCACCTCCTCTTCTCTTGTGATGTGGTAAAATAGGCTCATCACCAAGAGAGACAGAGGCGTCAGGATCCTGGGGACCTGTCCAGCTGTGCTCAGAGTCTCCTTTCGCTTTCCTGCTTTCGTACTTGGCATTTATGGCGACATTTCAGCCTTGGCTCCACAGCCGTGCTCTGCTATGAGCAAACAAAAGGTCTCAGTCTGCCGGGCTGCTCCAGAAAGTTTAATTCCAATCAGAGGATTAATGCAGAATGTGCGCGCTGGGTTCACAGCACTGCACAAAGGGTCAGCTGAGGTAATGAGGGACTTCGAAATCAGTGTCTATGGAAAGTAAGAACTGCAGTCAAAATGAAAAACAATCCCTTACTCTCACGGATGGAAGGGAAAAACAAGACCCATTTCAATTGTTTATACTTCACGTCTGACCTCAGCACTGGGTATTTTGTTTAATCCTTTCGTGTGGATATAGGCACCAATAGCAAAGGCCAGCACTTTGCTGTTCAACTCCGTGGCTTGCTAGTCCAGGTGGGTTTGGAGTCACATATAAATCACACTGGGTAAGGAAGGCAGATTCCTTCCCCTCAAGGGCCAGGTGGGGCTTTTATATGGTGACGCACTTCCGGGACACTGTTACCAGGAGCAGCTTTTCAGCTCCAGATTTTAAAAAATTAATTCATCTGAATTTGTTGGTCGAATTGAAATCCCATTAGGTGCCACCGAGGGATTTAATCCCGGGCCCTAGTGTAGGACTCTGGATTCCTAGCCCAGTGATACTATCATGGCCAGTGTATCCCTGATATCATCAGCTCAGATCAAACCTGGAATCGAAAGCTAATCTCCACAATGGTGACCATGACAACTATCATCAACTGTTATAAAAAGCCACCGAATGCCCTTTCGGGAGGGAAATTGGCCATCCGTACCCCATCTGGCCTACATGTGACTCCAGACCCACCTACGAAAATGGCTTAGCAAGCCCCTCCACTCAAGGGTAGATAGAGATAGGCAGAAAACGTTGGCTTTGCCAGGGAAGCCCAGGTCTCATGGAAGAGTAACAGAGAAAGGAACCACATTTCCCAGCACCAACGACAAGACAGCAACCAAAAACGCTGCTGAGACATCCTGAAAACAGAGGCTGCGCAGCCAGAGATCAGGATCAAACCTGGAACGCTCTGGGCTGGAGCCAGCAGTGCCTTTCCTTACTGCTGGCTCTCTCCGGTTCACCGAGAGCCCTCTGCTCTTGTTTAAATGATATTCCTTGTTGGCCAACCCTCAGCTGTTTAATCGCCTCCCCCATCATCTCAGCTCAACAATAGCGGGAGGGAACTGAGCCAGAGACGGCCGAAAGACTCAAGGCTAGGGCCTTTCCTGGAGATTGAGTGATCATGGATGGTCCACTCGCTAACCAGTCCATGCCTAAGGGATCAACTTGATTAGCCATGGAAAATGCACGGTTACAGGGGGTGGGTCTGCGTGGGATACTCTTTAGAGGGTCAGGGTTGACTTGATGGGCTGAATGGCCTGCTTTCACACTGTAGGGATTCTATGAACGGTCACTTGGAAGAGGCATCAAGTCAGACAGGAGACAATACCCACCCAGAGACAGAGACACATAAGGGCTTGTAGGACATCTCTTGGCTGGTTAAGTCAGTGAGATCAGCAGCAGAGAGAACGATTATTTCAACAGAACAGACGGGGCGGCTCAGTCCGAGGATGAGGGAAGTACTCCATTAGTCTGCATTGTCTTGTGTGTTTAGGCAATTGGATGTCAGTTTGCACGGCCATCAATTACAAAGCTTTTTCTCACTCCGAGCTGCACAGTGAACCGTACACATTGCACAACCCAACAGATGACAGTGGACAAATAAATAACAAGCCCCTGAATAACAATATAAATTATCCTGTACAGAATGTTCCAACCGCCATTAGTCAAGGTCCAGTGAGCCCACCGCAATGACAAGGGTGGGGGCCATTAAAGGCTCCATTGTGTGACAGTGGGGGGGGGGGGGTGGGGGGGCAGAGCGCCCGGGGTGTGGGTATTGTCACCAGCGAATGTGCACTCAGTGGCTCCGCACTGAAATGAAGCATCACACGACGGGAATATCTCCCCAACAACCCCAAACTGTGGGAGCGCGGGGCGCAGGGCTGGAGCTGATGGATTACTCATTGCCCCCCGCCCCCCCGAAGGGGGTTGGGGATCCTGGTTGTGGGCTCTGTTCCTGATTGCCAGGCCGGGAGGGTGAAAGGACACTGCTTCCATCATCTGCGTGACAAGACACACGTGAGCAGCAGGAATCCAAACATCAGAGAAACACTGCACTGGGAAACCCCAGGGAGATGTACCCTCTTCCCCAGGGACCAGGCGCATGCAACAACATGTGAACAAACGCAAAAACAGTCTCAGAACAAACAGGAGGCTGCTCAGTATAAGCAACGTGCTTCACTGGACACGGGAAAGCTAGGAAAAGTCCCTCTCTACCTGCCTGGATTAACACTGCATGGGCCTACATACACACGTGTGCGCGTGCCTACATACACACGTGTGCGCGTGTCTACATACACACGTGTGCGCGTGTCTACATACACACGTGTGCGCGTGTCTACATACACACGTGTGCGCGTGTCTACATACACACGTGTGCGCGTGTCTACATACACACGTGTGCGCGTGTCTACATACACACGTGTGCGCGTGTCTACATACACACGTGTGCGCGTGTCTACATACACACGTGTGCGCGTGTCTACATACACACGTGTGCGCGTGTCTACATACACACGTGTGCGCGTGTCTACATACACACGTGTGCGCGTGTCTACATACACACGTGTGCGCGTGTCTACATACACACGTGTGCGCGTGTCTACATACACACGTGTGCGCGTGTCTACATACACACGTGTGCGCGTGTCTACATACACACGTGTGCGCGTGTCTACATACACACGTGTGCGCGTGTCTACATACACACGTGTGCGCGTGTCTACATACACACGTGTGCGCGTGTCTACATACACACGTGTGCGCGTGTCTACATACACACGTGTGCGCGTGTCTACATACACACGTGTGCGCGTGTCTACATACACACGTGTGCGCGTGTCTACATACACACGTGTGCGCGTGTCTACATACACACGTGTGCGCGTGTCTACATACACACGTGTGCGCGTGTCTACATACACACGTGTGCGCGTGTCTACATACACACGTGTGCGCGTGTCTACATACACACGTGTGCGCGTGTCTACATACACACGTGTGCGCGTGTCTACATACACACGTGTGCGCGTGTCTACATACACACGTGTGCGCGTGTCTACATACACACGTGTGCGCGTGTCTACATACACACGTGTGCGCGTGTCTACATACACACGTGTGCGCGTGTCTACATACACACGTGTGCGCGTGTCTACATACACACGTGTGCGCGTGTCTACATACACACGTGTGCGCGTGTCTACATACACACGTGTGCGCGTGTCTACATACACACGTGTGCGCGTGTCTACATACACACGTGTGCGCGTGTCTACATACACACGTGTGCGCGTGTCTACATACACACGTGTGCGCGTGTCTACATACACACGTGTGCGCGTGTCTACATACACACGTGTGCGCGTGTCTACATACACACGTGTGCGCGTGTCTACATACACACGTGTGCGCGTGTCTACATACACACGTGTGCGCGTGTCTACATACACACGTGTGCGCGTGTCTACATACACACGTGTGCGCGTGTCTACATACACACGTGTGCGCGTGTCTACATACACACGTGTGCGCGTGTCTACATACACACGTGTGCGCGTGTCTACATACACACGTGTGCGCGTGTCTACATACACACGTGTGCGCGTGTCTACATACACACGTGTGCGCGTGTCTACATACACACGTGTGCGCGTGTCTACATACACACGTGTGCGCGTGTCTACATACACACGTGTGCGCGTGTCTACATACACACGTGTGCGCGTGTCTACATACACACGTGTGCGCGTGTCTACATACACACGTGTGCGCGTGTCTACATACACACGTGTGCGCGTGTCTACATACACACGTGTGCGCGTGTCTACATACACACGTGTGCGCGTGTCTACATACACACGTGTGCGCGTGTCTACATACACACGTGTGCGCGTGTCTACATACACACGTGTGCGCGTGTCTACATACACACGTGTGCGCGTGTCTACATACACACGTGTGCGCGTGTCTACATACACACGTGTGCGCGTGTCTACATACACACGTGTGCGCGTGTCTACATACACACGTGTGCGCGTGTCTACATACACACGTGTGCGCGTGTCTACATACACACGTGTGCGCGTGTCTACATACACACGTGTGCGCGTGTCTACATACACACGTGTGCGCGTGTCTACATACACACGTGTGCGCGTGTCTACATACACACGTGTGCGCGTGTCTACATACACACGTGTGCGCGTGTCTACATACACACGTGTGCGCGTGTCTACATACACACGTGTGCGCGTGTCTACATACACACGTGTGCGCGTGTCTACATACACACGTGTGCGCGTGTCTCTCCGCTATTTCCTCAGCCACCTCCCTCAGAACTCTAGGATGTAGCCCATCAGGGCCAGGAGATTTATCAATTTTAAGACTTTTAGCTTTTCTAGCACTTTCACTTTTGTAATGGCAACCAGACTCAACTAAGCCCCCGACTCCCTTTAATTGTTGGGATATTACTCATGTCTTCCACTGTGAAGACTGATGCAAAGTACTTATTAAGTTCTCCTGCTATTTCCTTATCTCCCATCTCTAGGCTTCTAGCATCAGTTTGAAGTGGCCCAATGTCTACTCTTGCCTGTCGTTTGTTTCTTATGTATTGAAAGAAACTTTTACTATCATTTCTAATATTACTGGCTAGCCTAACTTCACATTTGATCCTCTCCTTCCTTATTTCTCTCTTTGTTATCCTCTGTTTGTTTTTGTAGCCTTCCCAATCTTCTGATTTCCCAGTGCTCTTGGCCACTTTATAGGATCTCTCTTTTACTTTAATAGATTTCCTGACTTCCTTTGTCAGCCGTGGCTGTCTAATCCCTCCCTGGATAATCTTTCTCTTCTTGGGGATGAACCTCTGTACAGTGTCCTCAATTTTACCCACAAACTCCTGCTATTTTTGTTCTACTGTCTTCCCCGCTAGGCTCTGCTTCCAGTCTATTTTTGTCAGTTCCTCTCTCATGCCCTCATAATTACCTTTATTTAACTGTAACACCATTATATCCAATTTTGCCTTCTCTCTTTCAAACTGCAGACTGAACTCTACCATATTATGATCGCTGCTTCCTAAGTGTTCCCTTACTTTAAGATTTTTTAGAAAGTCTGGTTCATTACATAACACTAGGTCTAGAATAGCCTGCTCCCTTGTGGGCTCCATGACAAGCTGTTCCAAAAAGCCATCCTTTCTTTGGATCCACTGAATTCCCTTTCTTTGGATCCACTGGCAACATTATTTACCCAGTCCACCTGCATATTGAAGTCTCCCATGATCACTGTGACCTTGCCTTTCTGACATGCCTTCTCTATTTCCCGGTACATGTTGCGCCCCTGGTCCTGACCACTGTTAGGAGGTCTGTACATAACTCCCACTATGGTTTTTTTTGCCTTTGCGGTTCCTCAATTCCACCCACACAGACTCCACATCATCCGACGCTATGTCATTCAGTGCCATAGATTTAATTTAAGATGTACAGGTCAGGGTGGAATGGCCATGCAAAATTGCCAATAACATTCAGCGATGTGTAGGTTAGGTGCATTAGTCAGGGGTAAATATAAGGTAGGGAGAATGGGTCTGGGTGGGTTACTCATCGGAGGATCGGCATGGACTTATTGGGCCGAAGGGCCTGTTTCCATACTGTAGGGATTCTCTGTTCCTGATCCCTGTCTCCCAAATCCTCCCCACACAACCTCCCCACTACTGTTCCCCTTCCCCATTTCCGCTCCAAGCCACGTGCCCCCTTCCGTCTCCCATTCCACACTACAGCTCTCCCCAACACCCCCTCTGTCTCTCCCCCAACCCCCACCCCACATCCCCGACTCTCCAACAATGTAAAATCGCACAATGCTTCCGGATTGCGCATGGCCTGAACAATGTCTATGCAGCGTTCTCGGCATCAGCCTGAAACCACACTTCCCACACATGGTCAGGCCAGCCTTTGCCCTCCTAACATTATTCTGGTTCAACAGGAGGGAATAGCTTCGCCTCACCTTAGCCCTGCGCCTTATAACCCCATGCTGCTCAAAGTGATGGGGTTTATTTAAAACTCCATGTTACACACACACCCACGCACAGACACATACACATCCCCACACACCAACACAAACCCTCACAGACACCCCTGCAGACAGACACACCCACAACCACACCCATACAGACACACACCCACAGACACCCCCACAGATACGCGCACTGACACACACACACACACACACACTCACCACTATCTAACCTTGTGCTGTCTTTGTCCTGGGAATGTTTGATGGGGGGGACAGTGTAGAGGGAGCTTTACTCTGTATCTAACTACGTGCTGTCCCTGTCCTGGGAGAGTGTGATGGGGGGACAGTGTAGAGGGAGCTTTACTCTGTATCTAACCCTGTGCTGTCCCTGTCC